>NC_056739.1:1974016947-1974076947 GCF_019279795.1 Protopterus annectens
ATAAGCTGACCTACATAGAAGGATTTCCTCAATACTGTGAATACATGGCTGCAAAAGTTCAAATTACTATCTGTCTGACTACTCAGAACCCTCACCACTGGGTCCACTCTTTGTTGTATCAATGTTGCAATTTTCAGGGGTATTTGATTTTGCAAAGGGTATTATTATGCATTTCTTCACATTTAGCTTGAGGTCGGGGCTCTGCCAACAATCATTAGTCTGTGTCAACCTTTCTGTAGAATATCAACATCATTTGGGGAGTCAGTCATTGCCCCCAACTTGCAGTAATTTGTAAACTTAGTCAGCCAAAAGCCATCTACATTTGCTTTGACATCTGAAAAGTATATCCCAAAGGGTCCCTATTAATTATTCGAACATTTTAAAGTGTGAATGTCATATGGTCGACACCATATGATCGAACTTTAAAAAGTTTGAAGGTGAAAAGCAATGGATCCTTATGGTGCAGAATGGTAAAATTTCCATTTTCTGCACTGAAGTGCGATCTCGGAGTTGGTATATTTAAGTAGGGGGGTGTGGGGGATGCAGGAGGGCTTGTCCCCCCTGCTCAGAGTGTTGAGGTAAATTTTTAAACATTTTTTATTATATTTTCGATGTTTCAAACTTCACTCATATGTTGTCGAACATATGAGGTTCGAAGTTTTGAAACTTTGAATATATAATATAGACCCTAGTCCAAACAGGAGGGGGCCCAGCACTGAGACCTGTACTCCACTGGTGACTGGCCTATTGCAGGATGTGGATTCCCCCACTCTTACAATATGCAACCTACCTGTGTGCCATTGGCTATCCATCTGGTGACATAGTGGTTTATGCCCAATTTTGTGAGTTTATCTATAATATCGGAGTGGGGTATTGTGTCAAATGCCTGGGTCATGTCAAGGCAGGCAGTAGGCTCTGTCTTACCCTTATCCATGGCCTTGGTGACCTTCTCAAAGAAGTCAACCAGATTGAGCAGGCAGGGCCTGCCTTTGACAAAGCAGAACCGGGTTGGGTTTAGAGTCCTATGTCATTGTTAATCAAGTCCATGACTATCCTTTCCTTAGCCTTGCATATGAGGCTAGTCAGACTTATGGGTCAGTAAATTCCGGGGTCAGTTGATGGTCTCCCCTTGTGCAGAGGGATGACTGTTGCTGTCCTCCACTCTACTGGGATACTGGGACAAAGCCATTCTGGAGATTGTAGTTAAATAGAGATCCAAGTCTGTCTGCTAGGTCATGTTTCAAGATATTTAATATGCCTCCTGGGATTCCTTCAGGACCCATTGATGCAGTGTTTTGATCAAATGCTGTACTGAATAAGCATCAAATTCTTTGTCAACTGACATATTGTGTAAAAATAAAATAAAATAAAACAACTTTTCTATATTTCTGCAGACATATTTCTGCAAATGTATGTCCAGTGATTATAGCTACTTAAGAAAGCAAAGACAAATATTATAAAATAGTTACCACAGTAGTTATACCTAACTACTCAACCAATATCTGCCAATGTAATTTCTCTCTCTCTATATCTACCTTTCTCTAACCATGTTTCCTATTATGTGGATAATTAGGTTTATTATGCAGCACCTCCCCCATCTCTGGAACAGACTCCTTTCAAAAACTAAGCAGTGTGATACACTGCCGTCCTTCAAGCAGGTCATAGCTGAGTTGATGGATATTCACAAATTCCCCCCAGGCCTGGCAGGCCTGGACTTTCTTGAGAAATGATGCACAGCCTGGGGGTGGATATTGGCAAGGTGTAAAAGGTCACATGACTCAGATACCTTCAATTTTCCTGTGATTCCTATAATATTTCAAATGACAAGAATCCCAGCATTACTAAAAGTAAGAGAGCTAAAATGTACAGTGTCATGCTGTTATCCAAAAAAAATGCTTAAAGAGATTCTTGAGTCTTTAAAGAAGCATTGCACTCCTTAAGCCTAGATAAATGTGGGCATTTTGGTTCCAGAAGTAAAGTGAGGATTGAATGTACTGTGGAATAAGTGGCAGGTGTCACTTCTGAAAGCAAAACTATTGCCAGTGGTGTGCCACAGGGCTCAGAGTAGGGCCCTGTCCTATTTGGCATATATTCCTCAGACATTCAAGCCAACACTCATGGCTTATGGCTTTCTAAGTTAGAAGATGGTTAAAAAATAGGAGTTATTAGATCTTCCACTGACTCACAGTTGATGAAAATGGGTGACATCATGTTAACAACTGGTGATGGATGCAAAGACAATGGTCTCAAATTAACTTTGCAAAAATGCAGTATAGTTAACTTTGGTATGCAAAACATTTTCCCATACCATATAGGTGCTACACCTCTCTAATCAGGCACTGCCATATGAGATCCAGGCACTCTTGTTAATAATTCCTTATCTACTCATTATCATGTCTCTGAAGTAGTAAGGAAAGCCTTCTATCTGGCTCATCTAATTTCAAAAGCATCTCCTATGCAACACAGAAAAGTCTTATTTCCTTTTTACTTGTATCTCATCAAATGCATTATTTAATATAATGCCCCGTTTAGCATGTATTTGTCTAAACATAACACTCAGCTTGACAGACCTCAGAGGTCCCCAACTAAAATGATCAGCATCATCAAAAGTCTTAAGTTATCAGAATAGACTAGCAGCTATAGACTTCTCTCTATACTCAGCTTGTTATAGACTTCTCTGTAGGGATCTATGTCTAGCCTTTTGAGTCAGGAAAGCTCTAACCCTCTTCGACCTTATATTCCTTCACAGAAAAAATAGTTCCTCAAGTACCAGGTTAAAGAAAAACAACCTTCATTAAAAAAATAGATAAGACATGCTGGTATTATTGATTCATACCCCTACATATCCCCCACCTCTGGAAGAAACTTCCACCAAACATCAAGCAGACTACCACCCTGGTCACCTTCAAAGTAAACCTAGATAACTGGATGTCAGACCTCAAATTTGTTAATAGGGGCTTCTAGGCACAAGTGTCACGATGGATTTCTTCAAGGAGGATTGCTTCAGACATTGTTTCTTTGCAAGCTAAAGCAGAAAGTATAATTTTATTCTGTGAGATTATTTCAGACATCATGCCACAACTACTTATACAAGGTGAGCTAAGGAAGCATAGCCATGCTTTGTCAGGCATTAATAAGATCATTTATTAGACAGATATTAGAAAGATTAGGCCTTGCATATTGTGACTATATTGTAATGAACAGAGTACTGGGGGGGGGGGGGTGCTTAAGAAAATTTACTGGACATGAGTGTGTGAAAAATATAAAGAAGGTCCCAGAAGAGTGACACTTTCTGAACTGTCATTTAGATTACAAAAATGAGTTTAGTGCATGATATAATGGTTAGCTAAGAAGTGTAAATTTTATTGTAGAATATTCCAAACTTGAGGGATTCTTGTGCTTTATGTGTATAAAAATAGCCATTAGTTTGCTATAATTATATTCGCTTTTAAAATTCTCAGGATGCTATTACCTTGTTTGTACATAAAACATGCTTTACTACAACATGACTTTCTCCAGAAAAAAAAAATGTTTCAGATGAATCACCTTACCTTTTATAAAATTATCCCCTGGTCTGTCTTGCATTGCCCTCCTTGAGGCTGGAGGGAATTTTTGAATATGAGTTATTGGCTTGGCTTTAATGATCTGCAGATTGATTGACTAGTACTTACACTACCTATGAACCTATGTACCTACAACTATGAGAGTACACAACTGGAAAACAGGAAATAGAAAAACTTAATGGCAAATGTAGGCTACAGGAAATCAATATAATAGCTGCAGAAAGTGACCCAGTGCCAACCATAATGAAGTCAGTCACAGAAGATAAACCTAATGACTTGATGTATTTAAAATGGGTCTGCAATGTCTGATCAAAAGTCAAATGCTTCAAACACAATTGTTCAGATGCAATTGCATGAACCTCCTACTTTGAATACAAAAAGCATCTAAAAACTTATAACTTACATCATTTTCTGCCACTACAGCCAGCAATCTTTAAAATGTACACTTTTTTCCTGTCAAGCAAAGCCCTGCACCATCCTTAATTTTTGTATTTCTACATTGAGGTCATTGTATCTCAAAGAAAGGGCAAAAATTGACTCTTTCTCACATATACTGCAAACTAATTGTTCTTAAAAGAGTTATACTTCAGCCCATATGCATTGCTCCTGTATGCTATGAGAAAAAAGTACAATAATTGAATGAATAACAATCACACTCAAGCAACTCAATTCCAGCAAAGTGGTCATGTGCAGTTGATCAGGAACCCATAATCCATTTAGAACTGTTTGGCATGAGCTGAAATAATTGAGAAGCAAGCTGGATTGCTCCAGAAGTGGTAGGAACAATAGTTATAAAAGGGTTAAACAAAACAACGTTCTTATCTGTGATTTCTATGCAAAAAGTGTGATGAAGTGTTTTGCCACTTGAGGGGTTAGAAGTGTTTATAAAAACCTACGAAGGAGAAAAGGTATTTCTTAAGGCCAAAATGAATGTGCCTATGATGCATGAAGGTAAATCACATAACTTGCAATATGTGAGGTCAATAATTATTTTAGATACTAGATCAGTATTTACCTTTAGTGATACTTTAAGACATTGCACTTGTTAACTAATGGCAGTGAGAACCATGACAGAGATGAGAAGCTGTCATGATTAATGCCAGATGGGAAACAAGTGCTTTCAAGGGTACAGGAAAATGATCATCATAAAGACAGAATGAACAGCAACCAGATGATGGCTTATAATGCCATGAAGCTCTGGCAATGTCTTGTGGCATTTATATTCAAGCACAGAAAGAGCTACAGATGTTGGAAAGTACTAGGAGAGCTTTTCTAATTTATATGGCTTCCAGCATGTGAACAACTCAATTTTGCAGCTCCAGATTAAATTCACAAACATCTTCTATTATGAAATTAATTTAATACTTTTTTCCTAAAATAAGTGTATTTAACTGCATATCATTTATCATCTTAAAAACTTTTCAGCTCTTATCTCAAATAAAGAAATGGATTACAAGTTTATAATGGCATCAAGGACCACAGGAACCATCTAATCAATTATCTGTTGGTCAATCATCTCTTCTTTGGTCTGATATGTAACAGATTGAGATAATTAACTAAATGTCTATAAAAACAGAGATACAACATTTCTCTCACAATTTTTATTTGAATAGTACAAAATATATCAACAACTTAAATGTGTCACCAGAGCTTGACAGTATGGAAGTACAAACCTCCAAAATTAAATTATCAGCATTGCTATCACCTGAGAAGGAAACCACAAAAATGTGATACAAATCCAGATAAAAAATCTTTAGCCGTTAAATCAAAAATGGATCAAAGTTTTACTTTGGATAATTTAAAAACTGCTCTCCATCCATTACAACAAATTGTTGATCAAATCACTTCTCAGTTATCCAGCATAAAGACTACCCTGGAACAGTTTAGTTGCTAGAATGGATGGTTCCGAATCAAGGATATCAAATTGCAAAGGTGGAATTATAAAAATTAGAAAAATATAAAAAACAACCTTACTGAAGACTACACATCATTAAAAGAAAAAGTATTAGATCTCGAACCACAGAGCCAAAGAAATTATAAAAGGACTTGTAGATAAATATGAATACTGCATTAACTGAAACATTACAAAACACTTTTTTCTGTTTTCTTACATAATATGATTAAACCATCTGACACAATAATAGAAAAAACATATTGGTGTCTAAAGAAATACCAAGTAGATAATTCTGCAAGATTAATAATAAATATCAAGGTATAGGTACAATATTAAAGACAGTTAAAAATAAAAAAAATATTTCTCTTGGAAGAGCAATAAACTGTCCTTTGGGCAAGGTCTATCACAATCAACCAAAATCTATCCCCTTACTGCAAATACTTTATTCAGAACAATATTGAATTTCAGATGGCTTATCCCATTAAACTTTCTTTTAGTTTTAAAGGTAACATACTTCAAGTAATGAAACAAAAAGCATTTTCTATAAACTGTTTAAATTTTCACAGACTTAAACATTATATATTCATTCCATTGTACATCCAGCAAATTATCTTACCTATATATTTGTTAAACATGTTGTTTAGACAAACTGGATGCCTTCTTTTGAGAATTGTCCTGGTCCCTGCAATGAGGAGGAAACATTTTATGGAAAAGAACAGTGTTTTTCTCCTCTACAGAGACAATATGAGCATTTTTCTTTTTTGTGAGTGGTTTGTATCATGTGTAAAACCATTGACTGTTAGCACACTCTTTATTTCCTGTTATATTTTATCTAACTTTTTATGGATCATAATCGAACATGTGCAAAACACAGCTGTTTATTAATGAAAAAGAAATGGACATAAGGAATTGGTCAGTTGTAATGGCAATACATCAACAGTTTATACATTTAAAGGAAAATATACATATTCATTTTTCTCTAGTTTCCATTAGACTGCTATGAAAATGAAATGAGGTTTTAAGTTGCCTATATAAAAAGCTTTATAAATTCAATAGTTAAAGTAGCTCAAGCTTGAAAGTTGGTATTTACTCTTTCAAAATATTTATCCTACCACTTTATGTTTAAATGCCACTTATCTTTGTTAAACGCAGTTTTTATTATGCACAGTTTATAAATGTTTATTATTATGGTTTCTGTGGTGAGCTGCTGGAATTTGAGTAAAGTTTAGTTTTATTGTGTGATATAAGGTTCTCAGCAATAAGGTTTGGTTGTGTGTATGATAGGTCTATATGCAGCATTTTATTTTTTTCAAGTTGGGACCTTTATATATTCTCTTCACATTAGTAAGTATATGGGGCTAGGCACAATAGCGTTTGGAGAATAATTGTATTTTTTATCTCAAATTTCTGTATCATAACAAGTATAACACTCGATCTGTCATGTTGGTTGTATGTATATTTAATAAGACTCTTCCTTTCGAACTTTAAAAAATAATTATATCCTTCTAATGTTAACAAGTAATAAATATTCCATTTATATCTGAGCAAAATCAAACTGATTTTTTGAATGTTAATGGTTTACAGCTTTTAAATTAGAGGATACCTTTCTTTCATTTATTTATTTTTTAAACAAAAGCAGATATATATAAAACACACTTGGTAAACAATGGTTAATCTGTAAAAAAATGGATAAAACATAAAATTCTGGCTGGTAAAAGTAAAAACAAAGCAGTAGTAACTACTTTATTTAAAATTATTTTAAAGGGACGCTGCTTAAATCAGATTATGACAGTAATGTCCATTGATGTTTTATAACCTGTTGTATCATTTTTTTGACAAACTAGTTTTATTATTAGACTAATACATTCCTCGTCATATGAAACTAACTTCTAGCAAATCTGTAACATACTTATGAAACATTATAACAAGTATTACCTTATAACTGGGGGACTGGAATATGGTATCAAACCCTCATAACAGTTTGTCCAACAAAAATAGATGCTTGATTACAATGTGGCCATTGCTGATCTTAAATATAGCTGTTAAATTCAATCTTTTTTTTTAAACACCTTATTGAATTATCAGTTGTGACAGGCAACTTACATTTATATAAAAGTAATCAAGCTATATTAACAAGTTTACAATTTTCATTTTTACAAACACTATACATCACATATAACGTTATACATCCTATAATCTAAGCAACATTGCATACATTATTCATTGCCTGCCTTCTCTTAAACCTCATTCCTCTTCCAAAACATTTTTTGCATGTATTGTTCCCATAATTCCCATTTTCTATGTAAATTAATCCTATCCTTTCTTAAAGATCCCACTTCCTGTTCTTTTGTCACTGTTACAATATTCAACACTTCAAGTGTAGTTAGTAGTTAGTTTAGATTTTGATTTCCCTTTTCTAGTAATTGCTTTTTTGGCAGCCACTAGAATTAAACTTAGCAAGGCCTTACTATGTCTAAGCAATTCAGATCATGCATCCCAGCTCAAAACATTCTTTCCTTAGTTACTCTCATTTGCTTGCCCAGTATTCCTGACAGACGACTCTGTAGGGAATTTTTTAAGAAATACACTCAGGAGGCAGTCACTGGAAACAAACTCCAACTTTTAATGGTGCTTCTGGTACGTCACCAAACAGCTTTCAAGGAATAACATAAGCCACCAGCCATTCCCATCTTATGTCAAACTGCTCCAATTAAACAATCATCTCATCACCCAATAATCTACTACAAGAACCTGCTTAAACAAACATACCCTTAAAAGGGTAAAATATTTTTCCATATACAATAAGTTATAAAACAACATATATAAATATAACTTATGCATTTAAATTCACATTTAACTACTTAACTACTGCACATAAATTAATATACAAACTCACATCATGCCCCTCTCTCTCCTCCCTGCTGACCTTGTGCCAACCAAATAGACCCCTTAAATCAGAAAATAAAACCCTGCTCAAAGTAGACAAACCCCAACTACCAGCCTGTCAAATGCTCTATTCCTTTACTGTTTCCAAACTCTAGAACTCCCTCCCATCCACAATAACCTCCATCTGTAGCCCTGCCATATTTAAAAGGTCTCTTAGACATCTCTCCTCTTGCTGGCTATGCCCATGCCAAAAGTAACTCTCTCTAGACACTGCTACCCTGACTCTATCCCTCTGCTTTTTTCCAACTTCTTTCTCATCCTCTTCTTTTTAGCCATCCAGCACTCTAACCATCCCAGATGTGCCTACCCATGTTACTTACCCAACCTTGATACCCACACTCTCTCTCTCTATACCTACCTTACTACCACTCCTGAACCTATTCCTCCCTGTCTTTTTCACTGCTGTTCTCCTCATCAATCCATTTCTCAGCTACTTATTGTTAATACAGTGTTAACTCTGACATGTACATTATACTGTGCTATCTTAAAATCCATGCCTATTATTGTTACTGTATAGTCTTCTAGCCATTTATGTAACTGAAATTGTATTTTCTGTATAATTTGTAAAGTATAGCCTTCTAGCCATTTATGTAACTGAAATTGTATTTTTTGTATAATTTGTATGTGGAGCTTATTCCCCCGGGCCTCCACTGAAAATGGGCTCACCAAGGCCCAGTGGACTTTCCTGGTAAACAAATGCAATAAATAAATAAATAGATTCATACCTTTAGGTTTTAAAGTATTATAATTTAGAATGAACATGCTTTCTATTTTTAACAAACTAGCTAAAAAAATCCCCACCCCTAGCAAGAAAAGGTATAGCCAACACACTAAAGAAGAAACTAACATCAGAAACCCATGTGCATTAATAAATTGTTCAGCTACTGGGCTATCCAAATTCCTATTTCTAATATGTCCCAGATGTTCAAGAATTCTAACTTTTAACATACATTTTGTCTGTCCAACATACCACCACACAGGAGTACACACGCACCTTACAATATAAACCACCCCACAAGAAACACATGAAAACCTCCCCATAGAATGAAATCATTTATCATAATTTTTTCTACCTGAAATGTTCTAAATCTTAGAACATACTTTACATCTACCACAAGGGAAGGAACCCATATTAGCTTCCTGGAAAGAAACCTTCTTGAAACCTAAAAATTCCCTTAAATTTAAATACCTCTGATAAGAAAATGTAATGTGAAGGGAACAGATGTTTTAGTTGCTCATCTTCTCATACCACACTGGCCACAAATCTTTCACTGACCTCCTCAAAATATCAGAAAATGGGGAAAACCTGGTAACAAAAACAATACTTTATCTTATCAGTTTCCTGATCTGAATGATGCCTTTTAAAACCATCATAACTATTATGTCTCCTACCACTGCTGCTGCCCCCCTACCTTTAACACAAGATCCTTAACTTTTTTCAAACTAACACTAGAATAACCCCTTTGCAACAATTTCTATTCCACCTTCATGAACTCTTCTTCCACCAAATTCTTATCAAAAGTATCCCCATAAATCCTTTTAAATTCACCCATAGGCAATGCTTCCCTAAGATGTGATGGGTGCATGCTACTGGCCTATAAAAAATTATTAACTGCAGTAGGCTTCACACGGGGTTTACATTCTACCTTCAAATTTTCCTTAACATAAAATTCCACATCCAAAAATTTTATATTCTTTCTCTCCACAGTAAAAGTAAACTGCTACCCCAGTTCATTCTGGTTTAACTGATCAATAAATAAAGAAAACTCATTCAAATTCCCCCTATATATAAAAATTAAATCATCAATGTAATGCTTAAACAAAATAACATTCTTTGCAAAAAATGCTGCAGAATAAATAAATCTATTCTCAAAAAAGGGCATAAAAATAATAGCATAGCCGGGGGGGAAAGAAACCCCCATCGCTGTGCCTTCTTTTTGCAAAAAATAATCACCCCCAAAACAAAAATAATCATGCGTTAAATAAAATTCCAATACTTCCACCAGAAAGGCTATACGTGGTCCCTCCCCTAACATCCCACCTAATTTTAATATTGGTGAATAAAGCTTTAATATATACTGTAGCCCAGTAAAAATCTTTACACAACTGAATTTTCTTCACTTTCTGACAAATATCAGCAGTGCACTTAAAATGGGAAGGAATTTTAGATAGAACGTCTTTTAAATGGAAATAAAAAAAAATCCCAATATTTTGCATGAATGACCCCACACCCACCGCAATTGGTCTACCGGGGGGTCATTTAGATTCTTGTGCACTTTAGGGATGACATAAAAAAATAGGGCCTTTGGTTTGGAATGTTTAACATACAACTTACTTACAACCCTCTCTGTGAAAAAAAACAAGTCTTTCCCCTTTATCCAAAATTTCTATTAACTGACTGTTGTAATGTTTCTTGGGGTTGTTTGCCAATTTGTCATATTCTGGACCAGCTAACAAATCAAACACCATTTTATCATACTTCTCTTTGAAAACAAACACCCAGTTCCCCCACTGACAGCCTGACAAAAATTAACATCACATTCTGAACTTCTACATAACTTCAAAGTGTCCCATTCACCCCTAGATAAGTTATACACTTTTCTAGATCTAACAAACTTATGGTATTCAAGTTTCATTTTTTTACATAATACCCTTTCAAAACTTTGAACAATGTTAGAACATTTAGTGGGAATGAAAGTACTAGAATAGGAAAAATGAGGAACCTTTAATTTCCCATAACCAGTAAAATAACCTACTTCCCCTTCACCTTCATTTTCAGAAAAAATATCTACCAATTCATTTTCATGTATAGACATGTCAAGCAATGAATCTTCGGTATCAAACATTTCAGCATTATCAGTTTCAACAAGTGCTTGTTTTCCTTCAAAATACACTCATAAATACAATTTTCTACAAAACTTTTTAATGTCCAAAATAACAACTGCCAAAGATAGAAAACAAGTAGGAATAAACTTGCTTCCCTTTAGCAGCACATTTTCAAGGTCTTTAGTGATGGTGGCATTTGACAAGTTTATAATATGCAGCTGACCAGGCGTACATACCCTATTTTCTTCATTTTTACTACAAAAACAAACATCAATCACAGTTTGTTATCAAAGTACTTGCATTATGTCCACAGTAGCTTCTTCACTAAATTGCCCAAAAAACTTAATTATCACTATTTCCTCCTGCTCCTCCTGCTCCCACAATTTTGCCAACACTGGCCTCTCTCCTTGGACTGAAAAATCCTTCTGCAGTGATTGGCCCATCTCATTTAGTTGCCTAATGTCCTCAAACTAAACATTCTTCTTCCCAGCCTGCATTTCATTCCCTTATCCCTTCTTCTTTGTCTATATTCTGTTATCAATCCCTAATAGGGAAAGCAATCACTAGCCTGCAGTCCAAAAGTCTTCTTGGTCTATTCCATTTTATTACATTTCATTCTGTAATTATTTGTTCCAAAGGCTTGGTTCCTTTGCCATCTTCTTCCAGTAATTTCCACCTCACTCTTGTCTCTTCTCTGTACCCCTTATTACAGTTGTCCCTACTGGCAGAATCTCTTTTCTGCATTTCCATGTTGGCTTGGTTATTAGTATAATTTCTGCTACTTTATGAATATAATATTATCTATGACTGCTGTTATTCTCCTTACGGATCTACATCCAGCATCCCATTCTTTCATTATTTCTTGAATCCCACCCTCCACTTCATTATCATCCATTTCCACTTAGAACTGCAGCTTCCTACTTGTGTTATGTAAAAGAACCTCAGGTGTAGCTCTAAAAAATCTATTCAAATCAGGTAATCCTCAACATCCTTGTTCTATTGGGAGGATCACCTTATCTCACTTGATTCGTGCCCTCTTTTCCTCCAAAATAAAATCATTCAACATTTGATTAATTACTAGACACACCTTCTCTTCTGGTTGATAAAAGTATGCCTGATCTGTGTATAAAGGTAAAAGGACGAAATACATTTTACTGCTTGTATCTTGCTGTCTATAACCATAGGCAAGAGCTACCAGTTTCTCAGTTTTTGTATTGCCTTTTGTTTAGTCTGTTCCTATATATACTTAGCTGCCATAACTGAATCCTTTTTAATCCATACTCCTAAATACTTCTCCAAGTTCCTACTACTGAATTCATGCGTTCCATGTCAAATATTTTAGTAAATTTCATCAGAAATCTACCCACTTTTGTAGTATTTTCCTACTAGGCCCCCCAGATAAATCGTTAGTGTTGCAAATCAAATTCCAGTCCCACCGACAGGTAATATTCCCTCCCTATTTTTTATGCTCAAAAATAGCAGTTTTAGGTAGAATATAATATTCTTCCCTTGCCAGTAGCCCCTTACTACAACAATTCTGCCATTATTATCTTTTCCCTCTTCTATCACTACTGGAGTTCCTCTAGCAATTAATATAAGTATTCCTTTTTTAATTTGTCAATGATGTTTTGCAAAATATCCCTTCTGAAATCCTTTCTTTATCAAATTCATATGCTCAGTACCTTCTAAATGTTTCTCCTGTAGCACTGCTATTTGCACTCTGCATTTCTTAATATAATTAAATATTCTTTCCTCTTTGTCTATTCCTGTGAGATATTAACATTCCAAGATAATATGGAAAGTGTTATCATGAAGTCATTATTCTCACCAATTATATATGGCAGCTTTTTTAAATGTCTGTTTCCAGATTTTGTGTTACATGCACCCATTAATATTTAAAGATTAATTCCTTATACATTTTTTTATCATCAACATTGGAACCTGTGTCACATCTTTCACAACTTTTTGTTTCAATAAATAACATTAAACACACACATAAAACACACCCCAGAATAACCCCATAATCTGTTAACTTAATACAAACACGCATACATGTGTACATCAAATAACGAAGTTTAGCACTCTTAATAGGAACATTTCTACCAATTATACAGCTGCTAACACAGGCCCTAATTAACTTAAAATTGGGGTTATCCATGCTAAGCTGCATGATATCGCCTCTGCTTCTACTTACACAAATTAGTGGCTGACTTGTCCATTCTTTTTTTATCTTTACCTCCCATGTGAAAACTACTTGCATACTTTCTGAAATCCTCAACTTTTAGCCTTGAAAAGACCAGTGTTTTGTCTTTTACTGCCCTATTATCAGCTTGTTTCCATGGAAAAGTAAGAGATGTTACAGCCTGAAAGACAAGCTGAAACATTTATTGCTAAAGAAACATTTTTCATTACATTTGGCGTTCTCATATTTACTTGTTTCCACTTAAAATGTTTTATTAGATTAAGTGAAGGGTCTTATCCAGACATTCAGCTGTGCAAAAGTAAGAGAAAACATATCAGCTCTACATATATTATGATCTGTGTGCTTTTACACCCCACCTCCAATTCAAAACCCAATATTGTAAGATATGTTTCTCAGGTCATACAATTTACTAGAGATACAAAAGAAAGTTGACCTATATCACCCAATTTGTTTGCATCATCTATTTCAAACTTGATAAGAAGTGATAATAACACTGAAGGTTTTAAAGTAAGTAAGGCATATGAATAAAAAATGTGAAGCCTACTGTTTGTCAGTAGCCAGCTGATAATGCTCACTACATCATCACTGGAAGATCAGCAGGATCTTGTAGTTAGACTCAGAGAACAGCAAGATTGCGTGTGTTGCATTTTTATCCCTTCCTCTCTCTTCTCTAAGTTTGTGCAATTATAAAGAAATTTTGTATATGTACCAGTAATGTGGAGGATAATCTGATGTTGTGGTGCAGTGGGAGTTCCTCTGCAAAAAAAAAAGTTTTGTGTTTTGCAGCTTTGGGAATGTTGCTGGTTTGATTTTTGATCTCATAATGGTTTACATGTTTTGCAAGTAAATAATCACATGGCAATTTAACGAGATGCTATTATTCATAGTAAATTCATCATTTTTTATGGTTAGCTGACAATGTGTTACTAAATGTATTTAATATCCATTCCACTAGGGAATATCTAGACCACACATTAAAAATGTGAAAAAGTGAATTTAAAATTAATGCAAATAAAACAAATGCAGTCTCAATAAACTATGGAGCAAAACAAGAAGCAATAGCTCAATTTAAATGCAATAAGAAGTACAAAAAATGTAGGCATTGCACTATCTAAAGCATAAATAATATTACTCAGAGCAATTGCAATAATATTATTAAAGGATGGAAAGTCATAACCTCTAACTGGGGGAAATATTTTTTAACACTGGAAGATAACCTAATTAAAAAAATATGATTATCAAACATTCTATACATTAATCAGACTGCTTCATTAATGCCAGGCAAAAGACAGATAAATAATCAACTGTTTTTTTAAATTTTGTCTGGAATTCAAACATACATAGAATTGCTTTTCAGCACCATATAAGGTCCTGGGAAATATAGATAAATATTTTTTCCAGTCACATAACTGTGTGCCATAACATCATTATACACTTCATAGGTACAACTTATGCTGTGAAACAGAGAAACATTACACAAAAACTTATGCTTCTGGAAACTCAGAAAACCAAGTCAAGCTTCAGGAATTATAAACAACAACATGTAATGGGTATTAAATAATTATATGTATATGACTTCTAACTAAATGTAATTATATATATATATATAATGTGTGTTAAAGGACTTTATTTTTATAATGACATTTAAAAACGGGTGTCAGTTTTTTTTCCTAAAAGTTAAACAATATGGTCTATAGATGGATCTAATACAGTAAAATGCTAAAACTGAATAAAAACAGATTCCCATTTTAGTTGCTTTAAAGAATTTATAATTCTTTCAATCAAAAGTGTGGCCAATGTGGGGCAAAAGGCGCAGCCATCCTGGGTGAAAGGTCTTAGGAGGTGCAATCTGCTCCTCAGCCAGGTCATTCATTGCATTGTATTAATTTCTGTACCAACATTTCTGAATCATAGTATGGAAATGCTCTTTTGCCATCAGAGCTTAAGGTCTTGTTTCAGTGCTTTATGTGGTGGTATGACTTATATTAAGCAGCTTGCTGCAGTTTTGTAAAACACTTTATTTTTAGTTTCTGTTTCGTTTGCTAATAAAGTTGAAAGTTGAAGAGCATGGTGATCAGATTTGGCATTCCTTAGGAGAAGACTGATGAGAAGTCAAATCAGAGAACACGAGCATGTACCTTTTTTAGTTGAAAAGCACATCACTCATACCTGGTACTCTCTAGGAGAAGACTTGAGGGATGCCAGTCTAGGGGAGCAGCACCGGGCACTAGATGATCCAGTTAGGTCTCTGATTTCAATTGACTGCATAGTTAATAAGTTCAGTGCAGCATCAAATGATTAATTACTGTGACAAAGTATTATTTAATTTGCATGTTGAAGGCACAAAATATGAATGAGTCAGAAATGCAGATGTAGCCAGTGCCATTTGGAATTTATATAAACCACGTTAGTATTCAACTATTATATTTCAATTTTAACTCAGATATTCAAAATCATACTATGATATACTTTTGTTCTGTCCAATGCTTATTGGGATTATGCAAATGCATTGCCTAAATACAGTAAATATAAATACAACCAGAATTCTGATATCAGATAAATGCACAGCCTCATCTATGTACTTGAGAGCTTAAGCATGGATTTTGTTTCACAGATAAGTCAATGCACCATATAACACAGAAAAATATACTCAGAAGATAAAACATTCTACTGGAGATGAGAGATGAAACTAACACTGATACAGCAACACATTTTATGACTGTAGTAGGTTAAAAGTCATTTGAGAAAAAGTTTAATCATTTGCTTAAGTACTGTGGTATGATAGGTTCCAGTTATCTAAATAGTTGGTTTAGATCAATGCTCCAGTATCAATGTGTATTTCTAAAAGATGGCTACCATCCCTATGGTCTATTTTAGAAATAGTGCCAAAGACAATTATGATAAACCGGAAGAAATATATTACCCATTCCTTTTCAAAATTCTGGAATACAAAAACTAGTATATGTGAAAGAGAAAGTAATATAATTCATACGAGGTCAAATCAGACTAGTAATGATAGCCATAACCTTTGTTTTAAATTATCTCTTTAATTATATAAGTACAAAAACATACGCCTTGAGGCTGGCAGACTGATGTAGGTTTCATTTTCATCATATATGCATTGTATTTATAAAAGATTTTAAGACAGAAAACATTGTAATCTTAATATTAGCAATTACAATTACACCTCTTGTATATATATTGTATATAACTAATAAAGTGTTGCTTTAAATAGGTTTGCTTACTAGTTAGGATTATGCTTAAGTTTTTGATCAACAGGTTCATATATATTTGATCACTTGTCACTCAATTAATTGCTCAGAATTGTGTTTATTAACTTATTGTTATGAGACTTCATTTTATGAAAAAATTAAATAACAATTTTCTAAAAAAAACAGCAAATACAAAAACCTATAAACAGTCAATGAAAATTGCAGTTGATGTCTTCTGTCTAAGCCTCATTGCTGAACTAATGCCAACTAATCAAAAATGGCCAGCGATATAAACATCTGGTAAGGTATGAGACAAAAGGGAAGTTCCTGATCAAAGGGGTGGTGACCAGTCAAGAAGATGAAATTCAATCCTACAAGAATGGGGTGAAATCTAATGTGAACCGATGCCCATTAATGGCTCAGTTGCTGCTGGAAGACTGAAGATAGGAATACAACTGTGGGTGTATAGTACTGTATAAATTGAAGTAGCACAGTCCTCTTCATTAGTTCAGTACATGAAGGTACATACTTATTTATTTATTTATTTCGAGTTTGATGACCGGGGAAGTCCACTGGGCCAAGCAGAGCCCATTTTCAGTGGAGGCCTGGGAGGCCCATACTGACATGCATTTTTGTTCTTGTTTTTTCATCAATAAATATTCAACTCAGAGAATTAGCAGCACAACAAAAAAGTCAAGAAGCCACTGTGCAATTCATCACTATCTGGATGAAGATAAATAAACTGATTTCAGTGCTCCACCATTCTTCTGTACAGTCTAGCAGGGGATTGTCTGTCTCCTCATTCAATAACCAAACTCTGACTACAAAATTCAAAATAAACTCAACGTCATACACAAAATCAAATACTCAAAATGTGGTCATTTTGCTAAGTTAAGCAATGCTTCCATTTGTAACTAATAATGATAATAATAATAATAACCTATTATGTATATCAAATAATGCCTTTTCTACTGAAAATTCATATATTTAATCTATGATGTTATTTTGAAGGCACAATATTTATATATTATTTACAAAAACATAAATAAAGTGTATTAGTACTACCAGCATATATCTAAAAGTAATTAAGTCAAAAACACCTTGCAACCAATGACAAAATACAAAAGAGTAAAGAATACACTTTAGATATGATCATTAAACCCTGGACTTGTTACTACACATCAGAATGTCTCAGGCCTATGCAAAGACAGAGACAGTAGAGGTGAGTGTACTGATGACTGCCAGATTTGAGTAATTCTGCAACAAGACAGCTTGAGAAAAAAAACTGTGGCTAGAGAGAAAACCAGAAGGAAATCAACCTGAGAGTCACCTGCAAACAGCTGTCTACTCCACAGACCCCAGCCAGTCTGTGCAATAGACATCTACCAAAGGACTAGCCAATAAGTAGAAAGTCTGGTGCCAAACGATGTGGGATGATATCATGCTGGCATTGGCAGGCATTGTAGATGGTTTGCAGACTGGAACAATCAGCAGCTAAGAACTAATAAAATCCTCAGCAGCTATGGATGATACAAGGGAGCCAAGGTCTATAACCTGGAGTCCCAGTCAAACCTCATATTGAAGGAACAAACCTATGAGAAGACAGCCTACACCCCAACCTCAATAGCTGGGTCATTGGGAAAAAAACAGGAGAATCACCCACCATAACAAAGACAGAAACAACCAATGAAGGAGTGGCAATTCTATTCACCCATGTGTAGTTTGGAAGATTACTGGCAGCCAAGGCTGCCAAGCTACAGGGACTGTGGACTGATCTTCACATTTTTAAAGTATTGGACTTTCCCAGTATATAGTCGTGCAACATATTTTCTGTCATAAAATCTATTCTTTGGAGACATATTTTTCTCGTTGATTCCTTAGTTTTCCCAGTTCACATTGAAACTTATTTGCTAGGTTTCTAAAATGATTAACCTGCAATATTTCAACAGATCTTTTACTGCTAGTGGAAATAATAGAGTCTATATCATATGAGCAAATCGCACAAATTGCGAACGCTCCTAATATCGAATGTACCGGACCTCAAACTTCCTATTGTGGGGGGCTGTGCCCCCCACACCCCCCACTAAATATATATTCCACCTCCGAGATCACACTACAGTGAGGAAAGGGCAAATATCCCATTTTTCACTGTACCACGATCTCAGAAAAAGCACTTTGAGGTCCGGTACGTTCGATATTATGAGCGTTCGCAATTTGTGCAATTCGCTTATATGATATAGACTTAAAATAATATTATTCTTGCAATTATTCTTTTTTTTTTGTTATTTCTGTTTCTGGGTCATTTATTTATTTCAAATACCTACTATTTAGTGTATAAATGATTTTTGCTTTCTGTAAACCCAAATCTTAATTTCATATATAATTTATAATTATATTTCATATCATATTCAATTTCATACTCAGTTTCTTCTAAAGTTAAAGCTTCTGGTGCAGTCTGATGAACCTTTATTTACTTTCCTCTTTCTGTAGTGTTTGTTATGAACTTCTCAATAAAGAGCCTATCATATTATTTTTCAATTTTTAAATATATTTAAAAAATAATAATACCAAATTTGTGCTAATAGTAATCCTGATATGGAGGTATTAAACACGCAGTGTAGTGGCTTATGATCTTTCATTAAAGTAGGCAATATTCCATAGAAATATATATGAAAATGTTCATATACCCACACACTTCTCAAGGTTTTCTTTTCAAACTTGGAGTACTCGACATCTGATACAGATCTATTTAGCATGCACAAATAGTTTGCCATTCTGTTCCTGTTTTGGCTTAGTGTGGAGTGTAATCTGACAAATACTATTGTCAATCATAAGAATAGTTGGACACTGTGAGTTAAAGTAACATATTGCTGTCTCTGAACTCAGAATTTTCTTTAATCGCTCTAAAGCTTCTTGCTGCTCTTCTTTCTCTTTAAAGAATGTCATTTTATTTATTTTTCTTAGCGGTGTCTGCAGAAATAACTTTTTATGAAAAACATGAAGTTGTAAATCTACAGCACAGGTTTGCTACCTTGCTAATTTGCTAAATGTATGTTTATTTTGAGTCATTGTTGCTCTATTTTGTCTTTAGTTTTTCCAAGTATTTCTTCAATTTCTTGTCATGTTCATTTGCTGTTCTTCCATAAACAGTTATGTTAGCACTATAATTCCTTAGATTTTTCTATACTTTTTATTGTCTGCAATATTTGACAGAGGTTTTCAGATGAACTTGCTCTAAATATAAGATTTGAGAATGTACGGATTTTTCGTCTTTCTGGTTGTACTAATTGATGATGTTCTGCTTCTTACTAATCAATTTAGCTCCATTAATTCCTAACAAGGTCCTCTGTGATTGGTAAAATAAGCCTTTCATTTTCTTCTGCTTTATTCACTTTGATCATATCAACAAAAATGCCCAGAATTACAGCTGGCACATTGATAAAAACAATAATTTACAAAAATCAGCTTCTCTTGAATCTATAAAATGTAAATTGAAAGTTTTGCAAGAATAAACTCCTCAATGTTTTGCATGAATTACAGATGGTTATAATATTATTCTCCTGATATTCAAACTGTAACAAAAGCATGGCTAAATTCACAATAATAGGATTGTGAGATAACAACTTCCCAGTTTTTAATTTCTCAAAATACTTACTGTTTTTCATACCATTACAAGAATGGACCCCATTCCTAGGGTAGGGTAATATTAAAGTTGATGAAATTTGTATTGGTTTAATCTTTGTTTTTTCCTAAGAGTGTTGTTCACAGCACCCACAATGTACCCAGAACTGCCTGATTCTGTAGTTTAAATGGAGTTATCTGTATTGACAACATATTTAAGTACGGTTGAAAGCTTTTCTTTTAATTAGCTATGTTGCTCCTGGAGCAATTGGAACAATTTGGGTATCTTTATTCCATAGTGCTCCAGTTACTACTTACATATCCTTGTATTTTATAATTTTATGTTTCTAAGAATGCAGGTCACTATAATCACTGAGTGCAGCTATTTTAATGATAAGTGCTACATTTACCATTTTTTTCTTCTACTACAATATCTAGTTTTCTTGCTTCTACTTTATTGGTTTAATTTCTGCATGGATTTTGGGTTTCTAATATCCTGATGGGAATGGACTCCATTCCTAAGTTAGGGTATAATTAAGGTTCATGGAATTAGTATTATTTCAATAGTTGATGTTAGCCAAAAGTACTCTTTGCAGCACCTGCAATATTCCCAGAACTGACTCCTTCTGTAATTCATATGGAGTTACATGTATCAGTAGCATATCTAAATATGACTGTAAATTGTTTTTATGAGGCCCATTGCTCCTACTACCATTGGAACTGTCTGGGTATCTTCCTTCCACATTGCTCTCAGTTCTGACTGAAAATCCTAATATTTTATGACACTGTGTCTCTTTGTATGTAAGGCACTGTAATCACTAGTTGCAGTAATTTCAATGATCAATGCTATTTTTGCCTTTTTAATGGATTACTACATCTGGTTTTCTTGCATCTATTTTTTAACCTGCTGGTAATGGTTGATCCCATGTGATATAAACTTCATCATTCTCTATAATGCTTTGTGGTTCATATTTCCAGTGCTTCTCAGCGACTTCTATGATGTAGTATTTGCACAATCCCCAATGCAACAGTCTTGCCACATTATTGTGCCTTTCATTTTTCAGGTCCTCTGCCATGAGTATATCACACCCACCAACAAGATGCGTGACTGTTTCCAATTATTTTTTATAGAACCTACATTGGTCGGTTTCTCCAACATGTTCACTGAACTTTGTAAACCAAAATATATGTAGTCGCCATTATTAATCTTTCATCTTTTGGTTTCAACTCACCTCACCTTAACCATTCCTGTGACAAATCCTGATCAACATGAGATTGTTCCAGGGGTATTTGCCACAATATTTAGACATTTTTCTAATTTATTTCCTTTTCATCTGGTCCTTTTCCTTATGTTCTTTCCTTTTTTTGTCACTGTCAGTTGCCGTTTGATTTTTGTCTACTTCTGATTTGCTTCTTGCTTGATACCAGGATGCTTCTGCTAAACTAAGCAGAAAGGTCATATTAGACTTCCTGTCCTCATGTTTTTAAAACTTTCATTGTGTTTGGATCTGATGAGGTCAGCAGGTATATAAACAGTTCCATGACTACGGATCTGTGCAAGTAATCAGTTTCAAAAAGGAATATATAATCTTGATCTACACTGATTTTTATATATCACTTGATAAATGTAAAGCATTTTTCTTGTTTTCCTGTCCAACTGATCCAATACATTTTGGGGGCAGTCAATCAGCCAAAACTATAAGTTAGAACAGGAAGAGCAAACTGGTTTATAGTTTTGACTTTATTCCTAGATGCCAAGGCTGTTATCAATATTCATTTTATTCTTCTGAAGTATTCCTTACTGAGTTTCATTAGCATTTGTTTATGTTTTATTTTCAATCCTTCAACAATTCTCAAATATTTATACACTCCATCCTGCTCAAGTTCCTTTATATCGCATTTCTGTCCCAGATTGATACTTTCTTGGTACTGCGGCATTACTGCTTTAAATGTTGCTTTTGCACATTTATCAAGATTAAATTATATTCTAATATAATCTCAGAAAGTTTTAACCACTTGCAATTGTGCTTTGAACTTCTCATCTGATAAGCCATACAGTTTAAGTCATCCACAAAAAGTAGATGAGAACTCTTTATGCAAGATTATTTTCTGGGAGCCAAATTGTAACCATGACCTAATTTGCTAAGTAAACAGCTTAATGAGTTAAGGGCAAGAAAAAACAGCAGCAGTGACAAAGATTCACCCTTGAATACCCCCCTTTGAATTTTTATCCCTGGGATAATAATTTGACCTTTGTTATGATTTAACTGCAGAGTGTTAAGACTTAATTGCTTCATGGTCATAGTAATGTAACTGATCAAAGCAGGATGTATCTTATACATTTGTAAGCACTCTTTTATCAATGAATGCAGGATACTATCAAATGTTTTTTGTAATCCATCCATGCCATATTTAGATTCCATAACTATTTTTACAATTCTTTATTATGGTTTTATGGCTTTATTTAGCAACAAATGGCTCTATGTTCCATATGACTTTCTTTTGTTACCCTTTTGTTCTATAGCCATGATTGAGTTTTTTTTTCTAAATGAATATAAACTCTGCATCAATTCTAGTATATAGTTTGCACATCATCAGAAGGCATGTTACTGGTCTATAGTTTTTAGGATGACTTACAGGTTCACTCATTTTTCCTGTTGTTAACCAGGTTGATGTCTGCTCAGGATGTGCATGTAATTAATTCTTGCTCATGCTTTTAGCCAGAAGTTAGGTACAGCATCTTGGCCTGAGGTTTTCCAGTTAGGAGGTTTTCTTAATTTTGTTTCAGTTTCTGTCGCCATTACTTCATCCCATTTCATATCCTCTACATTTGAAATCCTTACTGTTTCTTTTAACTTATCTGTCTTTTCAGCATCTTTGTTATGTTTCACAAGATCTTCATAAATATTTTACCAAAATGTATCGATTTATTCTTTTTGGGTAGTGTTTCTATTCCTTTGGTTTTGATTCCCAGTTCTCTATAAAACTTTTTGTGTCAAAAATGAATTGCTTACTTTGTACTTTTCCTTTATATTTATCTGCCTATCTTCTAAGTTTTTTTCTAGCAATGCTGATATCTTTCATTTATTTTCAGTAGTGTATGACAGATCTTGGTCTGTTCTGATACTCTGCTTTGCTTTTACCACATCTATTTTTCTAAGTATTTTTCATCTGTTCCTTCTTCTATATTCGTTTAACAGTGACACTTCTCATCTTAACTGCATCATAGTTTTTGATATTTGATGCTTCCATGGTGGCATTTTACTTAATCTCCTCCCTTCCCTTATTGCACTATAGTTTTGTGGTAAGACTTTATCTGCTATTAATTTAGCTGCACAGTAATATATCATCTGTATTATCAGACTTCTAATATTTTGGGTTTTAATTACTTTCTGTACACAAATTCTTTCATCAGTCTTAAAATATCTATCAATTTCTGTTAAATCAAGCAGCTCTTCCCTTAGAACATTTTCTTCAAAATTGAAACCACATTCTTTGCTCTCCATTTCCTGTGGGCATTCCACAGAAAGTTACAGAAAATCTTCCTGTGACACACCTTCTTTAGATGCATCCTGCATCATCTGCTGCTCCTTCATATGGGAATTTGTTGGCCCATCACTCTACATCACCTGTGTTGGTGCTGCTACTGTTTCCTGTGCTTTCCCTTGCTGTGCAACTTCAGCTGAACTTTTGTACTGGTTTCCTACAGAAGGCTTATGAGCATCTTCATATGACAGTGTTCAGATGCCTCCCACTCCACCTGCTTCGCCTTAGTTTTTTGGCTGTTGGTATTGGGTGATGTCACGTGATCAGTACTTTTTCTGAGTTATTCTTTGTGGTTCATTTTTCCATTGCTTGTCAGATACCCATATGTTACAGTATTTACACAATCCTCAAAGTAACATTGTCGCCCTTCATTGTATAGGCCCTCAGTTATGATTACATCACAACTTACAAACAAGGTGGCTGCACACTGAGAAAAAGCTTAATTTCATCTCTTCCAGTGTGAAAACAGAAACTCAGAAAAGAGAGCCAGTGAATTTGTCTTTTTTGGGAAATTTTTATTTACTGGCTAGTAAGTGCTCTGTTTGGATGCCAGCAAAGAAGAAATTTAGAGAACCTAAAAGAAAACAAACCACAAAAAGTGAAGAGAAAACACAAACTGGAAAGAATCTAACAGCTGTTCAGCAAAAGTCAGTTCAAGCTCCAGCTTTGGTGCAAGACATGACTTCCAGTAATCTAGAGGGAAAAAAATAAGTCAAATGTGCTCAGAGCTAAGTAAAATAAATGAAGGAGTATATTGAGTCAAATAACAAAAGGCTATAATTCAAAGTAGAACGGATGGTGATGGAATGGGGAGAAGCTCAAGAAATATGAATATACTGGGATTTGGGGTGCAAATCTTTAAGGAGAATAACAATAACCATAGAGAATATTATATTCATGAAGCAGCAGAAAGTATTCAAAGAACTGAGACAACACAGGAATGATGAAATAGGGATGACTGCAATCAGGGTTACAGAGAGTACGCAAGAGGGTTTGGAATTTGCTGGAGAGGACTGGTGGAGAAACCAAGGTATTGAGAGCAAATAACTAGAGAGGGAGGGGTAGTAGCATGGGAAGAGGCCAAGGGTTCATTTGGACTGCAGGCTAAAGACTGCCTTCCCCATCAGGGACTGGTGTCAGCATGTAGGCAAAGAGAGAGGAATAGGGGGATCCTAGGTGGGAGACCAGCACTGGCAGGGTTTGTATTGAAATCTAGAACAGAGGCTGCTGTTGGAAAGGGGATAATTAGTTGGGCACATAAAACATTGCATGATAACTATAAGAATCATTTGGATGAAGATGGAAGGGATTGGGAAGAGACACTGGATAAGCAATTCACAAAGAAACAATGGAAGGATATGTGAATGAATACTAAGTATATGACAAAGTCTAGAAGATTTATGTTCTTTGCTTGGATGTTTTTGCATGGGTGTTTTCTTCAGGTAGTTTGCAAATGCTGGAGGTGTGATAGAGAAGAAAGTAATAATCAGTAACATATTTTTGGGAGTGTAATGTGCTGGCAGACTTTAAAAATACCCGGCAGACTACTCAGTTAGAAATACTTGGTGAGTAAATTCATGAAATTATTTTTTGAGCTGTGATACAGAGTTGGAATTGCCTAGACTAGGGTGTTTCAAAAAATTGTATTTCTCTAATCATTTTGGATAGGTTTCTAAAATGTGAGGTTTGGTGAGTTGTGTCTGTATGCAAAAAATTAGAATTGTCTGAATTCATTAAGTGACAGCTCACAGCATGTAAAAAAATCAAACTATTTCCAGTACTGCTAATTGCACTCCAGTGTTGTATTTATCTATCTCCAGTCAGTTTTCCTTGAGCTTCCATAACCTCCTGCAACCTACTTTACTTATTTAAAGCCTTGTGCACTGTTTAATTCTATTTTCATTGTTCAAAATTCTATACGGTTTCATGTTTACACTGTGCAGACATTGTATTTAATTACTTTTTGATGATTTATCAATATATATAGTTTCTGCACATATGGCTGGCAGTGTTAATGTTAATTGAAAGGGCCCAGTCCCCCTAATGATGAACCATAAGCTCAGTGAGAAAGTCATCCAGAACTGCTATTGATGTCTGGTTTGTTGGCCAGCAGTTACCTGCCCTTAATATCTCACCTTGCTCAAATCAGCTTCTAACCAACAGTCACATTTTACACAGACTGTTCTATGATCTTAAAACCAACAAGTTAACTGTTTCAGTGACTTGTTCAAGTGCTGTTGATGAAGTTCTGCAGTTAGGGCAGTTAGCTAGCATACCCAGAATGCAGAAGCCAGATGCAGTGGCAAAACTCAAAAGTCTGTATGAGAAGCATTCTAGAATCAGGAAGAATAAGAAGCACCAGTCAGATACACAGTCTCAGTTAAAAACAGATTTTAGCAATGCACTTTTGAAGCTTTTTGATGTGGGGCATGCTGATGCAGAATTATTGATAAAGACTCAAGAAGGCTGGGATTTTCTACAAGATCAACATGCAGACAGAAAAAATGATAATTGGTGGAGAGGACATTGAATTAAAAAAACAACTGGACAGAAAGGAAAATCAGCTACAGTAAGAAATGAAACGCAAAGATAAAGAACAGCTGAAAGAAACAGAGAAGCTGGAGAGCTGACAGAGATAGGAGTCATTAGTGAACATGAAAATGATGATGAAGATGATGCAGCAGCAAACATGTCAAAATACCACCAGAATTTAATAACTGGTAGGCAGCCTGTCAAAGAAGTGAGCACAGTATTTACAGGATCACCTGAATCGTAAGAAGAGTCAATGCAAAAGCTGTTGCTAGTTTTCAGGACATGACCTTATTTGACTTCACAACAGAACGATCAATGAATCTGTTCACTACTGTAAACATAAACCCACCTTTCCTAACAGCTGATCGTGCAGCATGGAGTGACATGCCTGACTTTATCATTGTGAAACAAACTGTTACAGCTTTGTGAGTTGTTAACAACTGTACCGAATGAGTAGTCAAATTAGCAAATGACTTCTGTCAAGTCATACCTCTCAACCTCTGTGTACAAGAAATCTGCACAAAGCCAAAAATCATGGAGGAACAAAGGCCCAAAAATAAGGGCAGATTTTAAATATTGCTCTTATAAATTTAGAGAGTTGCTAGAATAACAGGTTTTGTGCTAGCATATATTTTCTGAATGGCATGAAGTCTGAAATCAAATCTATACAATTACTTAGTGACTTTAATTCTCAGTGATCTGCCAGAAAATTAGAGCTTTTATGAGGAACAGACCAAAAACATGAGGAAAAAAACCTGGACATTCTGCAAAAATATGGACAGTTGAGAGGTATGCGTCAAGTGCTGACTAACAATGAGAAACAGTGAAAGTTGGTATATCAGATCAATGAACACCACTGACAGAAAATCGCAGAACCACTAAAAAGATGCTATAGTACTATAAATAAACTCATGTAAATTTGAGCTTACTATCTATGAATGTTGTTAATTTTACTAGGCTTATTTTTTCCTAAACTGTTTGACATTTGTGTTGCTCAGAATTACAAACAGACATTTCAGATGCAGCATGAAACTGCCGTTTGCCATTTGTGTACTGATTTGTGAATATATTTCATTTCTATTGGTGCTATTTGGAGAAAATGTAAAAATCTCAGACATAAAGTGCACTGAGCTGTCACTTAACTTAGAGGTTAAGGCTTTAAATTTTACGTGGTCCTTTGTCCTAAAAAATCCTCATAAAATCAGGGCGTATGGGAACAGAAAATCAAAAAAAAATTGTTTTTTGCATATGTATACATGAAACACCCTAGCCTAGACATAGTAAAGTCTTGCTGAGTTTAATTCTAGTGGCTGCCAAAAAAAAAAAAAAAAAAAAAACAATTACTAGAAAATGGAAATCAAAGTCTAAACCAACCACATGAGAAGTAGTGAAAATAATAACAGAGAAAAAAACCTGGAAGTAGCATCATTAGAAAATGATAAGAGCGAATTATATAGGAAAAATGGGAATTGTGGAATTCTGGAACAAATGCGTGTAGAATAATGTTTTGGAAGAGGAATGAAATATAAAGGAAGGTAGGAATTGAATGAGTTATGTAATGTTTGACAACTACTATAGAAGAGTATATGTGAGGTATAATGTTTACAACTGAAAATATGTCAATCTGGTTTGCCTTCAGTTATATAAATGTATGATTGCCTATGTCATAAGTAAAAATTCAATAAAATGTTTCTTGTTTAAAAAGAAACACAAACAGGATGTGCAATTGCTTCTAGTTCATTACTACAAAATCTACCTCTGTTTGTATTGCTCACTTTCCTACAGACTTTGTAAACTTGCATGTATATAGTCTACTGTCTTAAGTTGCCATTATTAACCTTTGGTCTGTTGTTTTAAATTCACCTCTTCTTAGCCATTTATGCAAGCCATGGCTGTTCTAGCAATTCTCTATCCTTTTCATTATACTTGTGAATTTTTATAGGTTCATAGGTAAATACTAGGCAAGCTGCCCTTGAAGGCCATGTAAGCCTAGGCAATTTCCCCTTCTAAAGATAAGACTCTGGACCTGGTGTCGGTAAGGTAAACACCTTACCAATTATACTTTTTTGGATCATTTTCCTTATATTCTTATCCTTATAACAGTAACTTCCCCAGGATAGCACCCTCTCTGTAATAGTAGAAACCATACATATACTGGAGGTGTAGTATTTTATACAAAAGTAATGCTGCATACCCTTAGTTAAATTACAAACACTGCAGCAGAATCTATAATTGTCTCAATATTACTTGTTCAGACATTGAAAATTGATCTGCCTGCACATGCCACTTAAGCGTTCTCCTCAGCCACTGGATTGCACTTTATTAAGGCTGAATGCTAAAACAGAATCTACAAAACTGCTAATGTATAAAGACTGTAATAGCAGCTCTGATCCATATTTTCATATACTAACTTATCTCTGTGATCTAGCTCAATTGACCCATCTGCCTGGACATAAGCCAGCCAAAAATGGAAATGGAAATAATTTTAGACTGGATACTGCCATCCTTACTACAAAGCGGTAGTTGTAGGTACCTATACAGTCTCAATATGAGAGTACGTTGCTTGTATAAAAGTACATACATATATATGTGTGTGTGTTTGTGTGGAAAGCTGAAAAAGACCACAGAATCACACACACTATCCAAACTAGTGAAAATACTTACAAAAACACATATGTATAACAAGCTGGACATCCCCGGTCTACCAGATTTTTCTCGATGGAGTTCTGCAGTATTTCAGCTTTCTACTTATGTTCATAATAGTTGTATTTACTATTAGCAAACTTAGAGTTAAATCTCAATACTACTCATGGTTTACATTCTTTGTCAGGTGACTATGGTCCTTCTGGCTAAAATAAATAAATAAAGCACTTGGTTCACAGGCTTTCAGAACTGCAAACAACACCTGTAAATCCATTCTTTCCAAAGCCAGACAATATAATTTCATTACTGTAGAGAATACTTACAACAGCATCTTTAAAATATTCTGGTTGAGAATACTCACAATACCATCTATAAATATTCTGTTCGAGAATACTTACAATACCATCTTTAAAATATTCTGGTCGAGAATACTCACAATATAATCTTTAAAATATTCTGGTTGAGAATACTCACAATACCATCTTTATTCTGGTCGAAAATACTCGCAACATCATCTTTAAAATATTCTGGTTGAGAATTCTCACAACACCATCTTTAAAATATTCTGGTTAAGAATACTCACAACACCTTCTTTAAAATATTCTGGTCGAGAACACTCACAATACTACCTTTAAAATATTCTGGTCGAGAATACTCACAATACCATCTTTAAAATATTCTGGTCGAGAATAGTCACAATACCATCTTTAAAATATTCTGGTTGAGAATACTCACAATACCATCTTTAAAATATTCTGGTCGAGAATACTCACAATACCATTTTTAAAGTAGTCTGATCGAGAATACTCACAGCACCATCTTTAATATAGTCTTGTCGAGAATACTCACAATACCATCTTTAAAATATTCTGGTCGAGAATATTCACAACACCATCTTTAAAATATTCTGGTCGAGAATACTCACAATACCATCTTTAAAATATTCTGGTCGAGAATACTTGTAATACCATCTTTAAAATATTCTGGTCAAGAATATTCACAATACCATCTTTAAAATATTCTGGTCGAGAATACTCACAATACCATCTTTAAAATATTCTGGTCGAGAATACTCACAATACCATCTTTAAAATAGTCTGGTCGAGAATACTCACAACACTATCTTTAAAATAGTCTTGTCGAGAATACTCACAACACCATATTTAAATTATTCTGGTCGAGAATGCTCACAACACCATCTTTAAAATATTCTGGTCGAGAATACTCACAATACCATCTTTAAAATATTCTGGTCGAGAATACTCGCAATACCATCTTTAAAATATTCTGGTCGAGAATACTCACAATACCATCTTTAAAATATTCTGGTCGAGAATACTCACAATACCATCTTTAAAATATTCTGGTCGAGAATACTCGCAATACCATCTTTAAAATATTCTGGTCAGGAATACTCACAATACCATCTTTAAAATATTCTGGTCAAGAATACTCACAATACCATCTTTAAAATATTCTGGTCGAGAATACTCACAATACCATCTTTAAAATATTCTGGTCGAGAATACTCAAAATACCATCTTTAAAATAGTCTGGTCGAGAATACTCACAACACTATCTTTAAAATTGTCTTGTCGAGAATACTCACAACACCATATTTAAAATATTCTGGTCGAGAATACTCACAACACCATCTTTAAAATATTCTGGTCGAGAACACTCACAATACCATCTTTAAAATATTCTGGTCAAGAATACTCACAATACCATCTTTAAAATATTCTGGTCGAGAATACTCACAATACCATCTTTAAAATATTCTGGTCGAGAATACTCACAATACCATCTTTAAAATATTCTGGTCAAGAATTAACAAATTGCTATTACATAGTAATAAATATATCCTTAGTTCCTTCCCATGTTAGTCAGCAACAAAATTTGCTCAAAATACAGAGCCTACTTTAAAATTATTGTCTTCAGGTTGACCAATTCATTCCATAGGCTCAATATTCCTGCAAGCTCTGCAGTGTAGCAGTTTAAACAAGAACATCTCACTACGTCATATGTAGTTAAAGTGTTTTATAAACTTAAACTACACAGAAGACCTGACATTGACCTGTTACCACCTAAATTACATCCTCTAACAGCCCATGAATTAGTCCTTTCTCTTGCAATCCTTTTCAGTGGTAAGTTTGTGAAGCTACATTTCTAAGTGGTAAAATGATGTTATAATTCATCCACTGCATAATGTAAGCCTTCAGCTTCAGTTTTCAACTATTTTCCTGTGGTCCTAGTATCTCTACATGTAAAGCTAATTAAGAATTTATCAATAACCAACTATTAAATTACATAAAAAGTAACAATCTCTTGGCAAACACCATGTTTTTGCCAGCATCATGGAACAGTGGACCTATTTAATTGTCATACAATTCATCCAAACTTGGTTTAATGAAGAGAGAGTATTTGCTGAAGTCTTTAATATGACGAACCATTCTTTTCTTACCAAGAAAATCATGACTGGTTTTCAGTTTATCTGTACAACAGACACTTGAAAATAAAACAAATATAATGTTACTCTAAGCCTGCTTTCGCTCATATGGTATCACTCAAGGTTTTGTCTCGGGCCCACTTTGTCTTTATCTACATAATGGTTGGTAGTAGTGACCACAGAAATATGAAGGTAGTTAAATCCATGATGTGACAAAAGGTTATAAATTAACTTGTCATTATACTTAGCTCCATTTATAAAACCAATAAAATGTCACTTTCTATTAATCCATGAAATTCCTAATTAGTACAGCATCTAGATATGCTTTAGCTAGTTTGGTTATTTCCATAATGTGAAGCAACAGAAAAATTAAAACAAACTGAAATAAGTAAAACAAAATCCACGTCAGCAGAACCAGCAGCAAAAAGTCCAATGTCATTGGACTTTTTGCTGCTGGTTCTGCTGACGTGGATTTTGTTTTACTTATTTTATTTCCATAATGTAATGTTTGATCATTTTTTCACTAGTATGGCTGCAGACGTCTTCCACAAGTTTAAGTCTGTAGATAATGAATATCCAAATTTTACCTAGTTTCATCCCCTTCATACTCAATACTGTATTCTAATAAACATTTGATAGTGGCAGTCCTCTAGCACAGATTCCACTTTTCTCAGCTATGATGGGTTTATTTAATTATCTACAAGGGCATCCGGCCTTCATATTAAAATCTAATCAAATACCATACTGTCAGAAGTGTTAAATCTTCAAGTTATGTCACATTGTATTTATTTAAGTTGTGGGGAAATATCATGTTGTTACACACTAATTAAGGTTTGGAATCGTACCCCCAACCCAGCTTTTCAGTACTGTAGTTATTCAAGCAACAATACAAACATATCTTACTAAAAATAGTGTAACTTAGTTAACAAGCAAAAGTTTATCTCCCCATAATTGTCTTTTACACAAATTTGCAGCTCATTTTTAAGTACTAGTCATGTCCCACATATTGGGCTTACTCTTACACATTTTTATCGTTCTTGTTTCCTTTGCCAAAATATCCCACCTGCCCTGTTTGTCAAGCCACAGTAATAAAAATACAATTTTAACCTTCTCCTATCCTTAAACAATCAGCCTACATCTTCCTTATCCACCATTTTAATCACCTTTCAGTTTATTGCCAGTCAATTATTCAAGGGCTATTTGTTTGCTCAAATATTAGATGGTTGACGTTTAATTGATTTTGCATTATATCAAACTCATTTGGTCATTAGAATTCATTAAAATGGATCATCTGCATGTGTGTTTTTGTCAGTGTAAATGTATGCATATGAATGAATGTGTGTGTGTGTGTGTGTGTGTGTGTGTGTGTGTGTGTGTGTGTGTGTGTGTGTGTGTGTGTGTGTGTGTGTGTGTGTGTGTGTTTAAATGTGTGGATGTTTGTCAAGATATGCACTTGTGTGTGGGGGGCTATGGATGCCAGCTGAAGGCATTTCCCCTATTCTCCACTGTTATGTGACCTCAGAATTAGTATATATAATTAGTGGGTGACACATGGAAGCTTGCTCTCCTCCAACCCACAAAAACACTATTTTTATTGATTTTTCATTGTTTTGAGCCATTTGATGATTCAGCTCGTAATACTGAAACATCAATTTAGTGAATTTTACGTTTCAATATAGACCCTATTATTCAATATCTCCATTTTCTCCAGCCATTCTTTCCCTTCCCAGAGATAATTAATTTCTCTGATAATTTTCCACTGCTGCCTTCCTATCATCTCTAATTATACATTACCCCATCTCCTTATGGATTTTGTATTTACTCAGCTAATTTATCATTATTTCTGTCTCACTACCAGCTCCTATTCTTTTCTTTCTAGTTCATAGATTCATAGGTAAATATTAGGTAATAAGTCTACTGACTGTTATAAGCCTAGTCAGTAACCAGGGATCAAAATTAAATGGTGTGCCTTGTATCTTTGAGGTAAAGCCCATAACCATTATGCCACCCCTCCCCCATACCCTTATTCATAGGTTCATAGGTTTATAGATATTCACTAGTCTGTTGATCCATGAAGGTCTTTAGAAGCCTAGCCATCTATTTCCATGGCATTTTAGCTCTTATTTTTTAAGTACAAGTAGCCCAAGGATAAGCAGAATATTTGCATGTTATCCCTATCCGTTTGGGACAAGGGTACTAAATCAGGGGTGACTTTGTGATTATCTATCCATTCATCTGGAATACTTTTGACTATTGTAAGAGAAGAACTTTGTTTTCTGTGGAACAGAAGGTGATTGCAAAGAAATGGTATTCTCTATGATGCATGTCTATCTCTCCAGCATGGTTTGTTTCTGCTGCAAAAGAGAATGAGATGTCATCAGTGGGTGCTGATGCCCCCATTGGACTTATGAATATTTGGTAGGTGTGACAGAATTGGGTCTGTTGAACCACTGCACATCAGGCAGTATATGACACAGAGAAAAGTGACAATGCTTTAAGATGATCTGCATAGTTTTTATGATTTATGTCCTTGATTTTCTTAGTAAGAAAGCATTGTGGGCACTCCAGGTGTGTCAAATGTTTGGACAGCTACATTGTGAAGGGGGCATTATACTCTGTGACCAGCTTGATAATTGCAGAACACAGTGGAAAGATCACATTCCTAAAGCTGGATGTCATATCCTTAGTTATAATTTATTCAATAAAAAAACATTTTCTTACAATAATGGGCACATAGTGATTGAACAACAATTCCTTGATTTCATCATTTCCCAGGTACCTAACTATCGGATAAGTTTTTACTTGTGTATTGTCAATGTGGTAGTTATAAGGGACTTCTTGTTTGATGAAACAGTATTCTCTTAGTTTATTCTGTATATAAGTCACCAGCAACTCTCTTACTACTCATGTTTCTCATTTTAAATATGTAGGCTTATTAATGAGAATCTTTACGTTTTATCTCCTTACTTTGCTCTTGCAAGCCTTTTCCGTGAAGTTAACTTATCATTTATCGGTATTATTCTCCATTAATTCAGAATGCTTACAGTATCACTCTGGCTATGCATGCATTATTTTCTAAATATAAACTATCCCCAGGATTTAATACAATCCATGTAGACACAGTATAGAGCCTACACAGAATGTTACCATGTCCGTGTACACGGTTCCCCCTCGGCAGCACGTCATGCATATTAATGATGGAGCATTGCCAAGTGAGAACCAAGAAACACAGATATTGAATCAGTATAGGTACAGGTATAGTGCTACCTGTGTCTGCAGATGAGTAAGAAAGTCCCTGGACTGTCCTTTTGTCCTTTTGTTTTATGTTAATTTTATATATATATATATATATATATATATATATATATATATATATATATATATATATATTTTTTTTTTTTTAAGAAAAGCATGTTTGCGTGGCATGGAGAACAACAATGCTAAGCAGCACCCACAGATACAGTAGCAGACAACTGCCAGACATCTAAAAATAGAAACTGGATGTATTTAATTATTTATTTAAATGTCTGAGTGTGTTTGCACAATGCAGCTCTGCACTGCTTATAGGTAGCTCTGTGTTATATGTAAAGATACATCTGACATCTGAATATCCATGTAGCTTAATGGGTAAAGTCACAGCTCCATGTGTCTAGGGTTTGAATACATGGAAGGCAAACAAATATTTAATTTTAATATACACAGAGCTGCAGTGGTGCAGCGGTTAGCATTGTCACCTGACAGCAAGAGGTTCTCCCATTTGATTCTCGGCTGGAGCGCCTTCTGTGTGGAGTCTGCATGTCCTCCTCATGGTCGAATGATGTTTAAAGACATGCAGGTAGGTGCGTGTGTGAATGGGTGTGCCTTCCTTGAAGGTGGGGTGTCGGGCTGGCAACTCAGCACCGTAAAAATCTACTGCCAATCATGAACGGACCGGAGTTCTGCTGTGATGACCCCTAACCGGGAAAAGGTGAAAGACATTACTATACACGTTTCACAGACTAATCTAAAATATGTCTCTGCTGCACTCTACTAAACTCTGCTGATACCTGCTAAGACCTGATAAGCACTGCATAAACATGATAATGGCTGCCAATGTTTATGCTCTGCTCAGCTCTGCTTGGCTGGTTTACGCACTGCTAAGCTCTGCTAAGACTACAATTCTGTGAGTTTTCACACTTCTCAGCTCAGCTGTGCTGGTTTGCATGGTGCTAAGTGATGCAGAGCTTTTTTGAATGTAGCCCAATGAGGTGTAAGGGGAAGAAAACAGCCTATATTAAGAATAATAGCTGGGAATACAGCAGAATCCATTGGAGTTCTGTCTCTGAAGGGTAATATGGATGGTGCTGGTGAAGGTGCCTGCTTTCAGGTGCAGCATTGGGGCATTCTGGAGTCCAGGATCATGGTTGGACTCCGAATTAAAAACCATGACACCGGCTGCTGCAGGGAGGTTTCCAGTGCTCAGAGTGTAAGGCAGAGGTCTGGGACCAGCTGGCCAGATAACTCACCAGTGTTACTGGTATCCCCCACACAGGTGAGCAGTCTTGTCATCACCATGACAACCTGAAACTTCGAAAGGGGTTCTCTGACAGTTGGGTTCAAGAAGCTTGTGCAGGGAATACCCCACAAATATGTTAGTAATTTTACCTCTGTTTCACCAATATCTAATCTGAATGCCTGCAAAACTGGTATGCATAATGGTGTGCTTCTCTTCCAACAGCTACAGGGGAGAGAACTCACAGTGTCAAGTTGCAAGCTGGGCGCCTAGCCACGTTACACCATGAGAGTGGTGAGTACAGATGTATTATGCTAACTGTAGTGAAATAAACAAGAAAGGATAAAGCATTAACTGCATTAAAGTATTTACAATAAAGTCTGTAGTTCAATAATTGTGGAATTACAGCTGTATTGCAAGACATGAATAATGCCATCTGGTGTGCAATAAAAATACAAAACAATAGTAGTAACTGCATGAAAGTATATACAATAAAGTCTGGCTCCCTATCACATTGTCAAAAATTCAAATCTCCGAAGACGATATGGCTGAGACCATATCACCAAATATTTGAATTGTCGACAATTGTGTATTAGGATCACCGTACAATGTAGAACCTGGGATTTGCTGTTTTCCTCACTGTAGTGTGATCGAGGAGTTGATATATTTAAGTTGTAGGGGGGGTGCAGGGGAGCTTGTCCCCTGCAAAAATGTACAGGTAAGTTGTTCTGTGTTTTTATCACTTTTTTGGTAATTCAAATCTTCGGCAATACGGTCTTGGCCATATCGCTTTCAGAGATTTGAACTATCGGCAAAATGATACTGATCCTAAAGTCTGTAGTGCAATAATTGTGGAATTAGAGCTTTTTTGCAAGAAATGAATAGTCCCAAATGTTGTGCAACAAAAACACAAAACAATACCAGTAACTGCATTAAAGTATATACAATAAAGTCTGCAGTGCAATAATTGTGGAATTAGAGCTGTTTTGCAAGAAATAAATAATGACAACTGTTGTGCAATAAAAACATGAAACAATGCCAGTAACTGCATTGAAGTATATACAATAAAATCTGTAGTGTAATAATTGTGGAATTAGAGCTATTTAGCATGAAATAAATAATGCCAACTGTTCTGCAATAAAACATGAATCAATACCAATAATGTCAAGGAAAATGATGTACATCAGGACTGTCTTGTTGTAATCACTGGAGTAGAGCTGTATGTATTCAGGCTGTAAGGTAAGGTGCTGCAGTCAGGTATAACAGTGTAATAGCTGCAGAATGCAAATCTAATGGCTGCCAATTGTATTGTTTAACACATATAGTACCATTCAAGGCTGTCTCTAGGCTAATATCATTGACATAATGCTCTGTCATCCACAAACATCAGGCAAGCAAGGTATATGGGTGGGTCAGCCCACTCCATGATCTGATATTGTTTGTTGACTTCACAGATATTTCAACCCTCTAATAATAAAGTGTGTACTCCAGCATTGTTAGACTGATATGTAGTGTACCTACTATCTGCATTATTGTTTTATTTCATGCATGTGTATTCTACTGTCACTGCAGTCTAGTATAGCACTGTAGTAGTACTTCCAGGTCATATTTTGCTTTAAGGTAAACTCTATTCAAATATCAGTCAGTCAGTAATCAGCAATGACTCTGTAGCTCACTTTGTTAAACGCTATGTATATAGTACATTTTGCCACACACAGACCAGGGTTTGAATCCAGTGCAAGGTAGCACTAAATATTTCAGTAACAATTATGTAATGCTCACAAAGTCTTTCTTCACAGGAACTGCAAGTAAATGGGTGAAGTAGTCCATATTATGAGTAGAGAATTGTGTGTTTAGATTTCCCAGACTGGTGAAATCATTAGCAAGAATGTGAAAAATCAGCAATGTGCAGTCAGAAATAATATGTATAATCCTGGTATGGATGTAATGCCTGTAGTGTCTGTTAAAAGATGCTGCAGTCACAATCACTCCTATTAGGTTATATTCCCATGCTTGCCAGCCAAGGCATGCCTGCTGTTTAGTGTCTGTACTGTACACATACATGTCTCTCAAGTGTCACGATTTCACATTATGTAATTAATAGTGCTTAGTCTGCCTATTACAGGAATGCCATAGCAATGAGTACCTAGATTGCACGGTATCACCATTTTATCCCACAGAACACCTTGGTAGTATATAGGTCCACCTGATGTGCAAGTGTTCTGTGTAGGTGTGTACCCTCAGTTGTTACCATTTGTCCATAGTATACCATGCATATAGCTTGAGAGCTATGTACATGCTACATCAGCTACAGGAGACTTGTACTCACTGTAAACATAAAGATAATACAGATCTGTAGAGTAGATAGTAGTACTGGTGTCGAGGAAGTAAGCTGCAATGTTATTAACGGACTGATTTTCTCAATCCACTGCTTATCTTCATTTATTTATTACTGTTATTCATTGGTTATGGTTTACTATAAACATATGTTGTTACATTAACTGTTTTTTGGGACATGTGTTATTATTGTTATGTATTATAATGGATGCATATTAACATATTATGTTAAATTACCTATTTTGTTGGCCTTATGTTGTAACTGTTATTGTCATGCTGTTATACTGACTGTTCTGTTATTTATTGTTGTGTTTCACATAATTTACAATGATATGTAACTGCATTATTCTAATGTTCTGCTATGCTGTTATTAATAACAATGTTTTGTTAATAACTAACATATACGTATTGCTATACCTCCATTACCACAGCACGTTGGAGTAGGCTGGTTCCTGGTGATCTGCCTACCTTGCGTCAACTGGCCATGGCACTGAGTCCTAACACATCTTGGATACAGGCTGTTGGTGCCCCCTCAGCTGCCCCTGCACCACCTGTGGTGTTGGGTGGAACCACCTTAGGGGACAGGGCCTGGCCTCACCCTGGGCGCGGTCGTGGAGGAGCTGCAGTCACCCAGGATCAACTGCCAGTCATGGTGCACAGGATTGTTCATCAGAGCTATGAACACCACCTGCATCAGGTTGAGAGCAATATGGCCAACACCAGTATGAACCAGTCCAAGAATGAAGTTCCACAAAAAAAAACACCACGTTGATAAAACACAGGTTTATTTATCACTTTCATCAGATTATATCCACTGACTTCATCAGAATAATTTACAACAAATCCCACACCTATTTAAATAGAAGCACAAGATAAAACACATGACTGTGTCAACCAATTAAATATATACAGCATACAGACGTACATTGTCACCCCTGCGTTACGTGAGACATAGATGGTGTGGCCAAGTTCTATGTCACAGCCATGGAATTGGCTGGTCTGCTGATATATCATTGCAGATTTACTGTTACAGCAGTTGTATGGGTGCACTGATGTGTTGGGGGTGGGGGATGATCAGCCCATGCTGGCATAGACAGTTGTGTGACTGCCATGTGACCCCACTGTTTGCCATTTCCCTTGAATAATGTAGTGGACTTTTCGGCCATGTGGCCTAGTGCATATTATGGAGCACATACTACTGGACAGAGTACCTTTTGTCCCAAGTGGCTATTAGATCTTCCCAAGTACCCCAGTATATTCCCTTGCATACATACAACAGGTCCATACATATGCTGCCATATTCTAGTACCCCTTACAAGTGGTGAATAGGTATGTGACAGTTGACAGACCTGTAGTTTGGGGCTGACTCTGTCTGATGCATGCAGTACACTGCCAATACATGGTTAGGTACAGGTTGTGTGGGATGACTGGCATCATTTTTAATAATATGTATGTGAGTTAGAGTAAGGTGTCAGTCCCTAGGGCCCTAGGTTGTCAGTGCATGTGCTATGCATTGTCTCTTGGCCAAGGCCAGGGCATACTGAGCACACCTACATCTGCCTACAGGGACAATCTCAGGGGTTTCCTCCTCAGAGTCCCCCTGTGGGTGTGGCTGTGGTGACCTAGGCACTGGTGGGGGGGGACTTGTGTATCCCTTCCCTTTGCTGATCCTGTTGCAGCTGTTTCCACAGGATCATATTGTGTAGCATGGCACATACTGTGAACATGTGTGAAAATGTGGCTGCAGAGTACTGCAGGGCTCCACCAGCTATATTGAGGCACCGGAATTGTAACTTTAGCAGCCCAAACACACACTCTATGATGTTCCTAGTTAGTGTATAGGCCTCATTATGGCATTCGTCAGTGGATGAGTGGGTAGGTGTGCATTTCTGATGGGTGTCATCATCCACAGTTCCAGTGCATAGCCAGTACCCACCAGTAAATGGCCATGTAGGTTGCCCCCCCAACAAACATCTGGTACAGCTGTGATGCATGCTAGATATGGAAGCTGTGATAACTGCCAGGGTTGTCAGCACACATGTTCATGATAATGCCCTGGGCATTGCACATGACTTGGCAGTTGATTGAGTGATACTCCTTGTTGTTGATATAGATTCTCCTCACCAGGTGATGCGTTGATGTGTACATGAGTGCACTCTATGGCACCCAGTACCTCAGGGTAGAGTGCTATACACTAGAAGTGTTGTATACTGCTGGTCCTCACCTCAGGGGTGAGGGGAAAAATAATGTGCTCACTGGGATGTGGTAGCATGGCATCCAGGAACTGGTGGAGCACCCTGGATGCTGATGGCCGTGAGACCCTCATCATGTCCCCAGTTGGTCTTTGGAAAGTACCTGTAGCTAGTATCCAAAGAGCTACACATATCTTTGCTTCCACTGGGGTGGGTTCCCCTTTGTTGGCTCTGGGTCTTGAATTGGCATTGGCAGAGCTCAGTGAGTTCTTGTAGTATGCCCCTGTCCACACTGTAGCGCTCTACAATCTCCAGCTCATGTAGCTCCTGGTAGGTTACCCTGGGCCTGAACACTCTTCGCCTTATCAGTCTAGGCCTGTAGTCATCATCATCAGCAGCAGCAGCATTGACCTCAGCATCTAGCACATACATATTTGGCAGACCTGCAGCAGCCTTAGCATTCCTTCAGTTAAGACTCCCAAGTCTGTACTCCACTGGTGCAGATTATGGAGGTGAAATCAGATTGTAGGGTGTATGCAACCTTTATAGTGCTCTGCTGTAGGCGCAGCATGTGTGATTGGCTACCTATGATGCATTCCACCTGCCAAGTACATCATTAAGGGCTGTTAATGGCCCTAGTTTAATTGAAACAGGGGTCAACAGTAGTTAAGATATCATTGCCTTTCTCAGACAATTTTTTTTTTGGACAGCCTTCCACGCTCAGCACAGCAGTGCGCCATGCAAACATGCTCAAACATGATGAAACATGTACCCCAAAAGTAAACAAAGCTTAGCAGACACTGTACACACACCCCTGCTCAGCACCACTGAACTCCAATAAACTTGCAAGTCCTCAGACACACCCCCATTTGATGTTAGCTACCTCTTCTGTGGACACCAATATGGTTCTGTGCCTACATGGATGGGATCTGCTGACACGGATACCCATTTGTGCTATTCAGTAATCCCAGCTCATTTGCACAGGGATCCATGCACACAACCTGGAAACAGTACAATTTCAGGCATTGCCTCCTTAGCAACAGAACCATTCCACCATATTAGATACTCCACACAAGGTTCTATAATATATTACTGTCACATACTACTAAATTTCATTTTTACACTTTTTAATTTTTTTTTCATAATGGAGTGTTTGTGCACTGTGGCTCGCCACTCAAACATACCCAGATTATTAAAAAAAATAAAATTATTTTACATTATTTTCCATATGGTTTTAGACATACAGTGGATAGTTTTGCACATATCTGTCTCTGCTATGCTATTTTTGCTCACCTACCTGCCCTTTTAGAGCCCCTGTTTTTTTTTAAATCCTGTACATGGAATTTTTCCATATACACTGCAGACACCAACACAGGGTCTGCACAACTGCCTATCTGTCTCCTGGATCACTCTACCTTCCTCATTTGCATGCAGTTCACCTGCTTATCAGGTGATTTGCATGCCATGAATGCTTCCATGTAGGTGCGTGCATGCGCACCGCCCAGCTCTGTTTACTGGATCACACACCTGCTTACTTTCATTTAAGCAGTGTGCCACTATGCCTACATGGGAAAAAATCCATGTAGGCTTTATTAAATTCCCCCCCTATATATTTACCTAATTCATCTTATAAGCATTGATTATAGTTATATATGAATGCTTTGTTGGTGTCACATCTGCTTCTTACATACTATATTATATAAATAAAGAGGATCATGATTAGGTCACTAATCACAACTAATTTCATAATGTATTCAAGAAATGGTATTTGTCTGCCATTTTGATTTTGTGCTATGCCACACATTTGTGGCCTGTGTGGCAGTGCAAATTTGTTGTTGCTTCTCAAGCAGTTTCTAGGTTTCCAATGCATGTCTGACATCAATATCATTTGTGTGGCAACAAAAGCTTCACTGAAGTCAAGGTCAATGGATCTGAGTCTAACAATAACAAGGTTGTAGTGTATACAGTGTGATGATTACGTTCTGATATTTAGAAAAAGACAAACCAGTTAAGCACCAGAGTGGCACATGACCCAACCTTAACAATTGCTAAGCACCCCCTCCTGAAGTTGTTAAGGTCGTGTCTAGCACCAGTCAATAAAATCAGCAAGTACTGTCCAGCAAATGACAGTCACAGAAAAAAAGATTTGTTTCTTTGTGATGTCCATACTGGTAATGTGTCCCCAGCTTCCTCAAACAAACTTAGTTGCTAGAATAACAGGATGTATTAGCCTCCATTTTCTGAAGGATACAAACTCTGAAACTCAAATGTATGCCATTATTTAGTGGCTTCAGTCCTCAGTGGTTTGTATGAACACCACAGATTTTATGAGGAACAAGCCAAAAATATGAAGCAATAATCTGGGCATCCTGCAAAAATGTAAGCAGTTGAGAGGTGTGAAAGGTAAGAAAAACATAACTAAACTGCATTAAACTACCTCTCTTGACAGTGCTCACTAAGTGTTTTATGGCTTTTTTTCCCATAACTAATAGTATATGGAGCAGATAAAGCTCCAGGTACTACAAGGAATTATGATTGTCTCACTGACCATAACCATAAATTATGTGTTTTTGGCATGGATAACAAGAAACTCGCTTTAAGATTGAGCAAGTTATGATTAGCAACCCGATCATAATTTTCTATGTTATCATTAGGTGCTACCATATAAAACTCACAATAACAAATTGTTTTCCTGATTTTGGACTGTAATCAGTATGCACCATCCATTTCAAACTATATAATCTAAAGTTTTGCATGGAGCACCATAATTACACTCAAAACCTTGGAAAAAAGTTTGTTATGCACCTTTCTGATGCCTGAATGATGCTTAACAAGCATTAACATCAGTCGGCTGCCACCACATAAGAGTGGTAGGAAGTATAGTCAGCTGTTAAATGCCTCATTCATTGAATCTACATATCATTATCTACAAAACAAGTATTGCTTTATTTCTGTCACCTTCTGCATCTGCTGTCAATAGGGAAAACGCCAAAAAAGTAATATATATTTTAAACAAATGTGGATATCTGCAAAATAAAAACAGACATTAATACATCACAAGAGCAAAAATTATTCAGGGCACATCCTTCTACAAACTGCCTGCTATTTTATTCATATATTACTTTTAGATTTTGTTTTATTAACAAAGAAATCCAAATGTCATCTAGATCGCACGTGTTTTTATGTCTGAAAAAATAGTCCCCCGGATTCAGCAAGCACTGCATGGAGTGCAGGAATAGTACAAGAGCTGCTGCACACAATATGGCCGATGAGTGATCCAGGAACGAGTTCCCGGGACATGCATGAACGTTCCTACACTATTCCTGCATGGACACCACTTCTATGTGCTAATTACCCCATTTGCTGGTGAAAACCATACAAATGAAGTGAATTAGTGATCCAGGACGCAGGCATTTGTGCAGGAATAGTGTAACCTGTACAGATGTATTCGGTTACTAACCGAATACTTTTCTGCAGATTACAAAACAGAGGCATGACAGCTCCATAGAAAGCATGTATTCAATGTAGTAGGCATGCCAATGGCCAAATATATAGCCATTGGCATGAGCAATAGTTGCAAAATTATAAAAAATAACTTTTTTTTTTTTGCCGATTTTGGCCGTTTAAGCGTAGGGCAGTGGTGCGCAAACGGGATCAGCATGAAAATAAGAAAAAAAGTTGGAAATAAGCTTTTAAACCCAAATCAGCATTTTGTCATAATAGTTAATGGCATGCATAAGACAACAATACCAGTGAATACTGGTTGTTAAGGGGGAAGGCTCAGTGTGAGTATGGGAACTATGAAATAGCATTCTGTATTATGCAAATTAGGGGATTGATACTGAATCACAGATTTCCTCTCAGTGTTAGCTTGCACCCAACCGTGTAGGTGCAGCAACACCATTGTATAAGTATAAGAGGTAGATGACCTCATAAGGGGGCGTGTCATGCATGCTGTAAGTTTATTGGAGCTCCGTGGCCTGTGTTTGCCCTTAGCTAAGCACAACTAAGGAAGGTGGTGTGTCTGAGGCTGCCTAGCAGTGTTTACATTGCCTAAATGGGTGTGTTAAACAAAAAAAAAAAAAACAGGAAATAGCAGCTCTGTTCACATCTGAGCACTGGGTATGCGTGCCGCACCTCAGGGCTTAAATGGGAAGGTAATGGGAAGGGAAAACAGCAGTAGGAAAGCAATCAAGGAGAACTAGCATAGCTGGCAGGTGAAATGTATCAGAATCAGCCAATTACACATGGAACAGCCTAGCACACCACTATAAACTATGCAAACACCTTCCAGTCTGTTTTTTCCTACAAACTCTACACCACCGGTGTACATAGATGGGGAAATTTTACCTGACAAGACTAAGAAAATGTTAGGGGCTGCTGTTGCTCTCATACATCAATATGTGCAAGAGGCTGTGTGGTGAGGATGTGAATGCTAATGACCAGCCCACAGTGAGGAGAAGGAGAAGAGTGTACAGACCCAGGGTAACTTATCAGGGGCTACATGAGCTGGAGATAGTGGAGCACTATAGGATGGACAGGTACATTCTACAGCAAATTGTTGAGCTGTGCCGGCCACGCCTCACACACAGAACCAACAGAGGGGAAACCATCCCAGTGGATACCAATGTATGTGTAGGCTTAAGAATACTAGCCACAGGTACCTTCCAAAGGCCAACTGGGGATATCATGGGGATCTCACAGGCATCAGCATCCAGGGTACTCCACCAGTTCCTGGATGCCATGTCAGCACATGCCAGTGAGCACATATATTTCCTCAACACCTGTGAGGCGTTTACTAGCAATGTGCATCTCTTCCACCAAATAGCAGAATACACTGAGGTAGTGGGTGCTATAGACTGCATGCACATACATATAAAAGCACCACCCGGCAAGTGGAGCAAGGTCTACATAAACCACAAGGGCTTCTCCATCAACTCAGGTCATGTTTGATGCCCAGGGCATTATCTTGAATGTGTGTGCTGGCAACCCTGGAAGCTACCACATCTGGCATATGACACAGCTGTGACAGTTATTTGCCAGGGGGAACATCCCATATTGCCACCTAGTGGAGGATGCTGGTTATGCACTGGAGCCATGGCTGATGACACCCATCAGAAATGCACACACACCCGAACAAGAACTCCATAATGAGGCACACGCACAAACCAGAATCAAAATAGAGCATGTGTTTGGGATGCTCAAGTCATGGTTCTGCTGCCTGGACATATCCGGTGGAGCCTTGCAGTACTCTCCAGCTACATGTACACAAATGTTCATAGTATGTGCCATGCTACATAATATGATCCTGTGGAAACAGCTGCAGTAGAAAGAGCACGGAGCAAGACCACAAAGCCCACCACCATTGCCAAGGCCATCTCAGGCACAGAGGGACTGGGAGGAGTAACAACCTGAGCCTGCCCATGTAGTTAGAAGGAGGCATGCTCAGTATGCCCAGGCTTTGGTAAAGAGGCAATGCATAGCACATACACTGACACGGTAGGGACCCAGGGAATGACACCTCTCTCTGACTTGCACATACAGTAAAAGGGATGCCAAACATGACACTACCTGTGCTTTACCATGTATAGGGAGTGTACTGTGTGCATCCGACATAGTTAGCCCTCCAGCACCATCCTCAATACTGGCACAGCCACAAGAAAAGTCACTCTTCCTATCAATTGCTGAACGGAGTAGAATGTTCTGATAGTTGTATCTATGGTATGGACGTGAGCATGCAAGGGAATCGGGTGGCTGAATGGGATGGCAGCAGATAGTGGACACCTATATGGGCAGCATGAAATCCATAACAAATACTGGTGTCAACATACTAGGCAGTACCAGACAAGGTGACAAATCCCACCGCAGTACATGTGGTAGCCCAAATAACTGTGGGTGTCCATAGGACACACACATGCATGTCATTGAGACTCGCATACCTAATGCCAGCCTCAGACAGTAGGACAGGTGTAAATGACCATAATAAAAGGCCAGGCTAAGGCCTCCAATTGATGGCAATGGTGAACAGCCCATCTCCAGACCTACACAGACAGACTACAACAGGTCTGGCAGCAGTATGTTAGTTCTGAAGGGTAAGAAATCTGAAAATGAAATGTAGGTCAATAAAACCTAAGATCTGTACTCTACTGATATACCTCCAGTCTGCATGATAGGTCAGAATACAAAATGAAATGGAAGCCACCAGAGTACCTGAAATACCACTACAGTCATAGTAAATGTTTAAAGTCATCAGGTGTGCCCCCCCCCCCCCCCACAATCCTATGTAGAAATGAAGTAACATGTAAGTGTGAGGAGTAATATCAGTGGAGCACAGATTACCTGAGCTGGCCCAATCTACAGAATAGATTGTTGCATGTGTACAATATGCAGGGGTCTGTGTGTTAGATTGCTGTGTGTTTAATATTGTCTTGAAGTGGTCAGCATGTAGGCATGGAGGGTTGTGTCTTGGTGGCTTATGGCCAGTACTGTTGATGAGAGGGCCATGTTCCAACAACTGCAGTGCCAACCACAATGCTTTTCAGCAAAACCCATGTTAGCAGTCATCCATACTCACTGCCCAGATGTCAATATCTGTCAGTGTCTGAAAGATGGACATGCCATGAATGTGGACCCAGACATACACAGAGTACACAGGTGGAAGCACCCTAGACAGAGTACATAAAATGTAACTGTCAACTGCACACACCTTTGGAATTGTACATACAGGTTAGGAACACATTAGTTGTCTGTGTAGTATGGAATACTGATGTAGTCTGGCCAGTCACTGGCAGACCACAAAAGGCACAGTTATGAAGTAATGAGAGATTGCCTATGTCCCTGCACAAGGCAGCATAAGGGGAATATCCCATGTATATCTGTGAGTCAGCTGCAAGAAGCTTCCATATCACACATGCACTCAGCTCACCCCACAATCAGCCACAGGTTTATCACAGGTCATATCCTTACTGTTGGGAATGAGTACAGTATGACCCCCACTTCTGTTTGGGAATACCCACAGAATGCAGCCTGCTGAAGAGGTGTCCAATGCAGGTGTGTCCCTAGCTGTAAGCAGCACCCTGCCAGCATCCAGACCAATGTTTTAATATGAAGAGGAACTATTGCCATTAACACCTCGCACACTTACCCTGTTACCCCAGGGGAATTCAGTGGCTCAGAGCCTGGGAATGTAGGAGTGAAAGAATGCACTGATCTGCTACAAATGGCCTGCATCACTACCAAATGGCCTACAGTCCTCTGTCAAAGGCCTGTGCCTCACCAATAGTGCCAATGTGTTATCTCATGGGGTCCCAACTAACAACATAACACAGTCAACAGAACACAAATGCAAGGCCATGTTGACAAATCCCAGTAATATGCCCACCATGTCCTACTGCATGAACTGTGAACCAACCCCTAAATACCACTGGGATGAATGGCCAACTATATGGATACTTCTCAGATATTGCTTGCATAATGTTAGGAAGAGGATAGAATAGCAGAGTGTGTGTGTGTGGGGGGGGGTGTAGAAGCATCGACGTCATGGAGTGTGTGAAGTCTGAAACTCTGATGTGTGCCCATACTATCCCTGCCTGCAAACCCAGTAATGGGTGGCTACAAACCTGCTCATAAACCACAATGTGAAGGGGAACTGACCAGATATTTGAGCCCTGCCTCTGGGTAACCTGGGTGAATCTGTCCAGCTGAGAGGTATGGCCACAGCATGATATGGCCATTCTGTTACGTCAATATAAGTACAAGAAGGGGATCCTCAGCCACCATAGTACCAAGGTGCTGGACCATTTACACAGACCCATCAGCAAGTGTCTGCAGCTACCCCTCCAAAATGGCATGAGTGTGCAGGAATATGTAGGCTGCAGACCACAATACTGGACACAGCTTCATTCATCTTATATTTCTCAGGAAATAACTGTGAGCAAATAAGTATTTCTGTCAGTAGTTGATGACATAATACATCACAGTGTAAAAGAGTAGATATGTCTGAATATTTCTGCTAACACTAACCATGTAACACAAGCATCACAGACACAATATTTACAGTATCCCACTATCTGTTGCCCATTGTGACTCCATATTGTCAACCTATCTACAGATATCCTGCAGAAACAGGTTGCTAGCTGTAGGTGTAGAACCTGGACTGGAGTACAACCTACCTGGAATGGATTCACACAATCAATACAGAAGGTCATACTATGCATGCTCCTACACAGAGAAATGAAGCCCATGTCTGACAACACAGTGGACTATACATATCTGTCAGTCTCAGATGTCTATACAGACACACCACATTGTACACCATTCATGCTTTGCACATACATTGGCTAGGAATACGCACACATATCCAAAGCCAACACACTATATGTCAAACATACACACACAGAGATGTGGGGAAGAGAGGGAGACAGACAGTGATAGATTTCCATCATGAGGCCTGTCCTACCCACCTCACATCCAATTGGCTGATATCACATGATGTGCTGATGGATGTCAATCACTGTAGACATTGCTTTTGGTAGCCCTCAGCTCTATAGTGTCTGCGGTGCTTGTGATAACTGTGTAACACGATAGTACAAATTAGTATTCATCTAGCATTTGTATACCCAGTCCTGTCAAATCTAAAGTTGTGTGTGACTGAATGTGTGTGTGTGTGTGTGTGTGTGTGTGTGTGTGTGTGTGTGTGTGTGTGTGTGTGTGTGTGTGTGTTTTCAGAGGAATGGTTTGATAGATTAGGTTCATAGATTAGTACTAAGCTAGCTGCCCTTGCGAGCTGTTTTAAGCTTAGCCAATTATCCCTTGGGAGACTCAAACCCTGCACCTTGTGTTTGTAAGGCAAACACCTTAACCATTAGGCCACTCTCCCAACCCTTTATGGCCCATTCACACACACTGCACTTCCCATTGTCCATGTTAGCACTCCTGCTGATATCAGCCACCTTAAAATAACCCTCTGGCCAAGTCTCAGCCCTATAGGCTGCATGGCCCTTGTGATATGTGTGTAATACTGTAGTGTAGAAAACTAGTTAGGTAGGAGTTCTAATCCCAGAAATGGCAACTGTGAAACTCTGTGTGTGTGTGTGCGTGTGTGTGTGTGTGTGTGTGTGTGTGTGTGTGTGTGTGTGTGTGTGTGTGTGTGTATGTGTGTAGAGATGAATGATTTTGAGGCCATTCACAGTCACTACACCTCCCATTGCCCTAGCATGCCTGCTGATGTCAGTCACTTTGAAATAACCCTTTGGACAAGTACCAGCCCCCTAAGCTCTGTGGCACTTGCAGTAACTGTTTAATGCTGTAGTGTCGCATGCTATTTAGGTAGAGTTCTAATCCCAGACATGGAAACTGCCTTTTATATAAGCAAGATGAATAGGATGTTCAAGGAACGCATTCTCAGGCATAATTTGGACATTAAAAATCAAATAGGAACAAATGCATTGTATGGACATATTAGATCCAATACAGGTCATTCTTTCAAGTTCATGGTTCTAAATAGACTCTCAGAGATTCTAAGAGGAGGCGATTTAGTTAATCGCACAGAAATAGAAGAAAGCAAATGGATCATGAATCTACAGGCAGATTCAGTGCCAGGACTAAATGAAATTGTTCCCATAAAACCGATTCTCAAATTTCCAGTACTGAATGAGACACAAATAAATAATCTTAAAGCTCCCCTAAGTGTAGAAGAAATCATTGCTGCTGTAAATAAGTTGAAACCAGGTAAATCACCAGGGCCTGATGGTTACATGGTGGAATTTTACAAGACTTTCAAGAAACAGTTAGCTCCTATACTAATGTTAGTATACAGATACATAATAAAGTATGGTACCAAAGACCTGTATATCAATAACTCAAAAACTATAATTATACCAAAACCCAAATCTGATGCATCAAACCCAAATAACTACAGGCCAATAACACTCATAAATATTGATATTAAAATTCTTTCTGCAAAACTAGTTAGTAGAATCAAACAAATTCTACCTCACATTATATCTTCTGAGCAACTAGGCTTTATGAACAGGCAAATATATGACAACACACTTACTATTGATTCAATCATTAGTTTAAAAGTGAATAATAAATGCCCTAGCTATGCACTGTCAGTAGATGCAACCAAAGCTTTTGATAGAGTAAATTTTGATTTTGTATTAAATATACTCAATAAATTTAGTATTCCTGAGGGCTATATAAACTTGGTTAGGGCTTTATACAAAAATGTCACAACAACACTATCTATACATAAAAAGCAATCAAAGTCTATTCAAATAGTGAACAGTACAAGGCAAGGATGCCCACTATCACCTTGCCTGTTCAATATATGCATAGAACCTCTACTGCTTAAAATATCAAAAAGAACTTACCACCATATTATGAATATTTCCAAAGTCCCAATAAAGTATACAGCTTTTGCTGACAATCTTAACATTTATTTTGAATTCCCTAATACTGATTGGAATAAGATACTAAACTCCATTGAAAAATTCTCAAAAATATCTAATTATGCGATTAACCCTAATAAATCCATCATATTCCCTATGAATACTCTAGGACATAAGGAATTTGATTTCCCTGAAAATGAAATTAAAGTCAATTATAATCTCAAATATCTGGGTATTATTTTCACTCACCCCCAATCTGACATGACTAAAAACAACTTGTTTAAAACCTAGTCTAACATCACTGAAGACACTAAGAGATGGTTAAACCTCAATCTATCTCCACTAGCTAAGGTGGCCATAGTTAAAATTAATATTCTTCCAACACTGTTGTTTCATTTTAGTGCTGTTAACCAAAATATACCAAAAAAACTTCTTCTCTAAACTTGAAACACTACTAGGAAAGTTTATTTGGCATCCAAAAAGTACAAGAATAAAATACACTAAATTAACATTACCCAAACAAAAAGGGGGCCTAGGCCTACCTGAATTCCAAACATACTACAACATACTAAAAGCTAGTCAAATTATACAAATAGCACATTTTGAACCATCCAACAAAGTATGGTATCCACTATGGATTAAAATGTATTACAATCATCTAATCTCATGCAATTTAAACCCTAGAGCAGTACCCTTTATACATTCTAAGACTTTAAAGCATTTTAAGGTTCATCCCATAATAATAAGAAACACAGTAATATTTCAAAAGCTGGTAGCCTCCCTAAATCTTAAAGATACTTTGGTATTGGGACAGCCAGTACACCTTAATCCTAATATTTCATTAAACAATACTATATTAAACCTGAATCAGTATCCAAAAATTAAAAATATCACTGTATGGGACCTATACCAGATCAAAAGTTTCTCAGTTGACAATATTAGACAAAAACTTGAAGTAAATAAAAGCTATAATACCATAATCAACCAATTAATATACCTGATCAACACAATTACTATGAATGCCAAAATAGACAACCAAGACATGCAGGTATATCAACAAATTATTAACCTGCTACTGTTCAGATCAAAAATGTTATCAAATACATATAGATTAATAACAAAAATTAGATATCAAGATACAATTCTATATTCCAAATTTTGGAAAGAGAAAAATAATAAGATAACTAATGAACAAAAATCTGATGCTATTGAACTTACTTTGAAATTGACTCCCCTTAAATAACTAATTTATACCCAAATTATGATCAATAACAATACGTATCACACACCACTTTTTCTTAGCAAAATTAATCCCACCCACTCCCCTTATTGTACCATATGCCAAAACAGTGTTGCTGACATCCTTCATATTTTTTGGAGCTGTAAAAATGTTTACAAGCTGTGGTGTTCGCTAAGAACCAAGTTAGAAAAAAAGAGATACACAAAATCTACCCTGTCATGGGAAATGGCAATTTTACATATATTCCCTAATAATTTCTCATACGAAAATAAACACATCATAGTCACATTGTGTGCAATGATCAAATCATATATAGCCCAAAATTGGCTAGATAGAAGTAAAATCACATGGGAAAATTTTAAAGGAATGGCTATAAAATACTTATTAGCCAGAAAATTAATTACAAGAAGCCAAAGAAAACTATCTTACTATCAGAAACATTGGAAAACGCTTTTAGAAATCCTAGGACAAAATTGATTTATGACCAAGGGACTTCACCATCAATATTACTTTACATAATTAAGGGAAACTAAAGGCAGTTATTATAAAAATACCCACAATAACAGTGTACAGGTCATGGCAAACACATATAAGATGAACATTAAGGTGACATCAATGTATATATTAAAATAAAACAACCACGACCACCAGTGTACTTCCAAAGCGTTTAATATTGCTCCACCATTGAAACATGGCTTCATCAGAGTGAGTGGTAGCTCATCAGCAGACCATATTTATACACTCATTAATCATCCAATTATAGATTTAAGACACACCCATCTTAAAAAGATAGTGTCCCTTCACTCATATCTAAATAAAACACATATCAAATTAAGTACAAAATACATACAAAACACATACTAAATGAATACCCTCCCTGCAAGTGCATATATATATATATAGATATATATATATATATATATATATATATATATATATGTATAATAATATTCACAAATTTGACCATGTTCATTCACTGTATTAACTTTTGTTGTATACTCTTACTAGTATCTAGATTATGTATGCCCTTTTGCTCAAAATGGGTCGTAGTGAAATGAAATAATTCAATCCAGCTGGCATTGTTGCATTCAACATAACTTGCCATTTGTATTCTAATAATTCCACTTTTAGTTTTACATCACCTCCTCTTTCATTTACCAACACCCTATCTATGACAAAAAATACAAATCTCTTGAAGTTTGTACAAACTATACTATGTGAATATAGAGCATTGTGAGAATCATGATTCTTAATAGCCCTAAGGTGTTCACCTATCTGGTCTTTCAACCTTCGGATAGTCTTACCAACGTAAAAAGCATTACAGTTGGTACACGTTGCTAAATAAACCACTCTTTGGGTGTTACAATTCACCTTACCTGGGCATGGGATGGTCCTATTAAAACCCTGTACACTTACATAAGGTCTGTCATTTATAATTCTACAATATCTACAAGTCCCACATCTATTCATTTTTGATATTGTATTTCTGAGGACACGTTGTTCTAAAAATTCTTTAATATTTCTTCCCCTAGAATACACTATTTTGGGAACATAACCAACCATATTTTTGAGTTCCCAACTAAGACAAAAATTCCATGCTGTGTGTGCTAGTTCCTCTATCCCCTTTATCTGATTATTGTATTTTAAAACTAAAGCTCTTGAATCATTAAAGTTTTTTCTTTTTAATGTCCTCAAAATTTCCATATTGTTCACCATAAGTATAGGTGGAAACAATGTGTCCCTCTTCTTTAATACCTCTTTACGTGTTTTAGTCAACAATTTGAGAGGATACCCTCTTTCCAAAATCATCCCAACCAATGTATATAATTCTTTTTCCAATACTTTATTGTCACTAGTTAATCTGGACAATCTTACCATTTGCCCCTTCACTATTCTTCTACGTTGGTGAATAGGGTGACAACTTTGGTAATGTAATATGGAATTACTGTATGTTTCCTTCCTATATATTCTACTCTCAACAACATCCCCAATTTTAGTTAAAGTTATGTCGAGAAAATCTAATAGAAGGAAGCTGCTTTTCAAAACAGGATTTGAAAAAGGTTGAAAACCAAAAGTGCTTATCCTTTCAGCAGCTAGCATGTGTCTTTGATTTTGAGTTTTTGCAATATTAAAGTTTTATTTAAGGTTTTAACTGAATCCAGCTCTGGTAGCAGTTTGCAATTCTTATTACATTGTTTGTTGCTTATATGAACTGCCTTTGGTGGTGTTACCAGTTGTTTTGGATCTGATATGGAAACTGTGTGTTTTTGTGTGAGAGAGTGTGTGTGTCGTTGATGATACCTGATTCTATGGACATTGACACTTACTACACTCCCCTTACCCCTCCATTATCACTGCTGCTGATATTAGTTATCTTCAAGGATACCTGTGGAGAACTCTCAAACATATAAGTTCTGTAGTGCTTGCAATAACTGGGTAATACTATAGTGTAGCATACTAATTAGGTAGGAGTTATAATCCCCGACATGGCAGCTGTGAAATTGTGTGTGTTTGTGTGAGACAGTGTATGTGTTTTTGATGATACCTGATTTTATGGACATTGACACTTACTACTCTCCCCTTACCCCTCCTTTAGCACTGCTGCTGATGTTATTCACTTTCAAAGATACCTGTGGAGAGCTTTCCAACATATAAGCTCCATGGCGCTTGCGCTAACTATGCAACACTATAGTGTAGCATACTAGTTAGGTAGGAGTTTTAATCCCAGACATGTCAGCGGGGAAACTGCGTGCGTTTGTGTGAAAGAGTGTGTGTGTCTTTGATAATACCTGATTTTATGGGCATTGACACTTACTACTCTCCCCTTACCCCTCCATTAGCACTGCTGCTGATGTTAGTCACCTTCAAAGATACCTTTGGAGAGCGCTCCAACATATAAGCTCTGTGGAGCTTGCAATAACTACGTAATGCTGTAGTGTAGCATACTAGTTAGATAGGAGTTCTAATCCTAGACATGGCAACTGTGAAACTGTGTGCAAGAGTGTGTGTGTGTGTGTGTGTGTGTGTGTGTGTGTGTGTGTGTGTGTGTGTGTGTGTGTGTGTGTGTGTGTGTGTCTTTGATGATGCCTGATTTTATGGACATTGACACTTACTATTCTCCCCTTACCCCTCCTTTAGCAATGCTGCTGATGTTAGTCACTTTAAAAGATACCTTTGGAGAGCTCTCTGGTGACCCCCTGTCATAAACAAACTATACAACAGAAGGAAGAAACTGTTGCAGAAAAGAGTAAAATCCCAGGATGCAAAAAACTCCCCTAACAGCCTCAGTAAAATGCTGAGATCCCTCAGAAAATCTTCCAAAGCTAGTTACGAAAATAAAATTGCCAAAGATTCCAAAGACAACCACAAGGCATTCTATAGCTATGTCAAGAATCTAAATGGCAATGCTCAGATCTGCTCTGAGCTACAACAGAATGACATTAAATATACTGATCTCAAGAACATTGCCAATATCCTGGCAGATCGAGTCAGCGCCAACTTCACCCCCCTCTCACCCCCTAAAGGGCCCATCTCAATACAGAAAGTATGCCAAATTCCGGTAATCATGGCCACACAGGAAAAAAACACACTCTCCAAAGCTAAGAATACAGCTTCCATGGGACCAGACGACATCCCGGGCTGTGTACTACATGAACTCCAAAATGAACTGGCACCACACCTAAGTGTCATGTTTAATCATAACCTCACATCAGGCTTCATGCCCACTGAGTGGCACACAGCTACAGTTATCCCACTCCACAAGGGTGGATCCACCTTGGATCCTGGGAACTACCATCCCATCAGTCTGATGAGCCAGATCTACAAGATCATGGAACGTATTATCATTGCACTTATAAACAAAGACATTGGCAACCTTCAAACACTGGACCCCACCCAGTTTGGGTTCGTGAAGAGCCAATTGTGTATCCTGAACCTGATTGGCTTCTTTAAATCAGTCTCCAGAGCCACGGACGAGAGTAAGACAGTCCACACAGCCTATCTGGACTGCGCCAAGGCCTTTGACACCATCCCCCACTCTGGAATCATAAACTTACTACGCTGGGCATAAATCTCTATCTCACTTGGGCTGCCAACTGGCTTACTGACAACCCACACTGTAAAAGTAGTGGACTCCAAATCCAGCTCCAGACAAGTAACAAGTGGAGTACCTCAGGGTTCAGTCCTGGTACCTCTCTTGTTTGGCATCTACTTCTCTGAAGTACAGGCCAACACTAAGGGACTCTGGCTAAAAAAGTTCTCAGATGACTGCAAACTGGGAGCCATTATTGAATCCCCAAATTATGTGGATATTCTACAAAAGGGCCTTACAGAAATGGATGATTGGTATCAGAGCCATGGGCTCAATCTCAATGCCAAGAAGAGTACAGTTATCCCCTTTGGGAAAAACAATGTACCCATGAATTACAACATAGGTAGCAGTACACTAAACACCAAAAGTGTGATAAGAGACTTAGGAACACAGGTGGACAGTGGTCTCATCTTCGATAACCACATTGCCACAACAGTCAAGAAATCCTTCTGTGTGGCACACCTCATCACTAAAGGCTTTTCATCCAGAAAAATTAGGTCATTGTCCCATTGTACTCATCCCTCATTAGACCCATCATAGAGTACAATGCCCCGTTTGGTATGTACCTCACAAGACATCTGCAGCAACTGGAAAGGCTGCAGAAACACCTCACTAAAAGAATAACAGGCCTAAAGCAGATGCCCTATGGTGACCGACTAAAAAAACTTCAGCTATATTCTGTTGCATATCGTCTACTCAGAGGTGATCTCTGCTTAACATACAATGCCTTGTCAAACCCAGAGCTGTTGGACATGCTACACTTAATGAAATCCCAATCCATCAGAGCCACACGCTCCAGAAACCTAAGCTTTGTCATCACAATGAACAAAACATGCTGGAGGGATAGGTTCCTGACCCAGAGACTCCCCATACTCTGGAATAGACTGCCCATACATGTCAAGCAGAGTGCCTCCTTCACCCTCTTCAAAAGGAACCTTGACGACTGGATGGGAGATAGGAAATTTACCCCAGGATCACATCAGTCACCCTACCAGACAGGGATCCAGGGAAGTAAATATTGTGGGAAGAAATAGCCAGGGAATTCTTATGGCTAGGCTTGTATAGGCACTAGGGCCAATAGCCTAGTACCAACCTATGAATCTATAAGCTCTGTTGCGATTGCAATAACTGCGTAATGCTATAGTGTAGCATACTAGTTCGGTAGGAGTTCTAATCCCAGACATGACAACTGTGAAACTGTGTGTGTTTGTGTGAGAGAGTGTGTGTGTCTTTGATGATATCTGATTTTATGGACATTGAAACTTACTACTCTCCCCTTACCCCTCCTTTACCACTGCTGCTGATGTTAGTTAACTTCAAAGATACCTTGGCACAGCTCTCCAACATGTAAACTCCATGGCACATGCCATAAATGCAGAACAATATAGCAGCAGTAACTATGTAGGTATGGGTTTGAATCTCATCTGTGGCAAGTGCTTGTGTGTGTACATATGTATGCATGTACATTAAAGGTTTTGGCCCCATTTACACCCAGTACACCTCTCAGAGCCTGATTTTAGCAGTCCTGCAGATACCATTCACCTTAGAAGTACCTGTTGCCAACCATAAGCCATGTAAGGTCAGTGGTGCATGTGGTAAATGTGTACCATAATGGTCCGTAAAGATTGCTAGATAGAGGTTTGAACCTCACCCCTGGCAAATGTGTGTGTAGGGAAAAATTATTTTTGAGATCTTACACCCACTACATCACCCAATGCCAGTATTTGCAAGGGCTGTTTGCTGACTGGTTTTTGTATTGTATTTAAATGGATAGTTTAGTTTGTTTTTTAGAAGACCTGAAGAAGCACGTGCAAAAGCACTTGTCTCATTTCCTGTTTTTATGGTGTATTTTATTAAACAAATTTTCATTGTCATTGTCATCCAGCTGTTTTTTATCTTTTCATTATTTACAAGGGCTGGTGATGTTCCTCACCTTAGAAGTACCTTGGAACAGTATCCATCCTATAAGCTCCATGGCATGTGCGATAATGCAGTACACTATGGTAGCAATACATAGCAAGGTAGGGGTTTGAATCTCAGTACTGGCAAGTGTGTGTGTGCCTGTCTGTCATCAGTATCCTGTGTGGAGGTTGCTGTGATTGTGTAATAACAGGATCCACTGTGGGGTGGGTTTTGATAGATTATTATGTTGAGGACCTAGTATATGTCACAATGTCCACCTTACAAGGATAACAGATGTCAAACACTGGAGAGGTTGGTGTAGCCAATTCATAGCCCTACATGTGACATTATGGATTGATGAACAATATAGGCAACCCTTCTATTACTCAGAGAATGCTCTCCACCCACGTCTCATACACAAACACACTTGGCTAGGCAACAACCACTATATTGGTAGTTCCCTGCATATTGCCTCACAGATAGTAACCACGGTGTGATTGCAGTGAACTACATGCCTGTTGACCACAACAGTGCCACTGACATCAGAAAGTACTTTGATATGTTACATCTCCTGATTGTGTGTGTTATCCAGCAAGTAAAAGGACATGGCACCCTGCTCCATCCCCTCAGTAGGCAAATAAATGTGTACAGTGGCCCTTTTGCCACTGGACACCTGCAACAACTGTAGAGTCTGCAAATGTAACCCACAAAGGGAATACCATGCCTTATACACATGCCATGTATGGACAGATGCCACTAACTCCACTGAATACCCGTATCATGCTGTCAATGTAGGTACAAGCACGACCTCAGTTACATAGCCAGGTCTCACCAAATGAGATCAGGAATGCTACATCAGAAGATAACAATCTCTCCACACAAGATGCCCCAGAGACCTCAAGTACACTTCCACATGACAAAGAACATGTGTGTGGGACATGTGCACAACCCAGACACTGTCCATGTTATGGAATATAGATCACATACATGGGAAGCAGTGCACATCACTGGCCAACGACAATAGTAACCCAGATGAGTGCATGGTGAATACAATACCCACCCCTGGAGACCACTCCAGGGACTACATCCCTGAGCCACAATGGGGAATATTGTCATGTGGCCTGATGCCAAGGTATTCTTTTGGCCTAGCCTTGTAGAGCCTACAACCCCATTCACCTACAATGCACCTGTGAAGCAATGAACCTTTGGATCTCAGTACTGGCAAGTGTGTGTGTGTGTGTGTTTGAAGATGAATGATTTTGAGACCATTCACACTCACTACACCTCCCATTGCCCTACTTTAGCATGCCTGCTGATATCAGTCACCTTGAAATAACCCTTTGGCCATGTTTCAGCCTTAAAAGCTCTGTGGTGCTTGTGATAAGTGCGTAATTCTGTAGTGTAGCAAACTAGGTAGGTAGGATTCCTGATCCTGCCATCTGTGATAATGTGTGTGTTTCTGTGAGAGAGTGTGTGTGTGGCTTTGTTGACACCTGATTTTGTGGACATTCACACTTAGTACACTTCCCTTACCCCTCCTTTAGCACTGCTGCTGCTGATGTCACTCACCTTCAAAGATACCTTTGGACAGCTCTCCAACATGTAAGCTCCATGGTGCATGCAATAACTGTGTAACACTATAATAGCAATACATAGTCAGGTAGGGGTATGAATCTTAGTACTGGTAAGTGTATGTTTGTGTGTGTCATCAGTATTGTGTGGGTGTTGAGCTGGTTGTGTAATGACAGGATCCATTGCAGTGTGGGTTTGCTCCATAATTATATTGCTGGCCTATATGTCCCAATGTCCACATTACAAGGCCAGCAGTTTTCAAACACTGTTGAGTTTGTTGTAGACAATCCACAGCTATAAATGTGTACTGCCATGTGCAAATACTATGTGACAGTATGGATTAGTAAAC
>NC_056739.1:1974081947-1974136947 GCF_019279795.1 Protopterus annectens
ATTTGATATATTACCAATTTACACACATATATATGTATATATTTATTATTTATTACTTATTATATATTTTTTGTACATTGTATGTCTAATTATAGTCTCATATGTACATATATACCATATGGTGCTTGATTTGTTAGTATAAAATATATGTGCATATATACTATATAGCGCTTGATCAGATAGTAATATCCGCGCTTGATTAGATAGTAAAATTGACATTTATAGGTCTGCATAGTTAGGTATGAATTAAAACGGAGTAGAATAGGTTATTTTTATAGCGTGCACTTTTTGGTTTTACGTGTATGTTCAATATATGCACGTAATGGTATTTAGGTTAATAACGTTAATGTAGTAGAGGTTGTATATTTTGAATACAACGCTTTCGAATTTAATGTTTTTAAACTTATGATGCACTCTGAATTAATATTATAGTAGTTATTACTTTTAAATGCAATATTAGTTAATAGATTTTAGAGTATTTAATTAATGAACTCTTTGGTAGCATGTAGGTTAGAAAATTTCCATTGGCAGCATGTAGATTAGAAGATAATTAGCATGCTTCGTTCGTAACATTGTTCATGAAATGAAGTGAATGTTTGAATATAATATTTAATAGAGAAATTTCCATCAGTTAGTATTAATTATGTCAGTACATTGATTTGACACTTTTATGTGTCAATATGTAACATAATACGGAAATATTAGTGTCCGGCAATCATTGTATACAGAGGACCTGTTACGCATATATGAAATATGGAATTCTTGCTAATTGATTTTAAATGATAATTTTTTAAATGTATTTTTTGTGTAAATGATGAATAATACATAGTTTACATTTTAAGCTTAGTGTATATTGATTGATAATATCTATATAGCGAGTGGTAAAGGTATTATTTATCGTACATATGAATAACTTTCTATGTAAGGTTATCATCGCACAGTTTATGTTTTTGAATGTTCTTGTATTGTCAATTTAAACTATTTAAATATAATATTTTAAAAAACTAATAGTTGAACGCTTCTAGCCATGAATATTCAAGTAATCAATGGTATGGCTATAGCGAAATGATAAATATAATTAATTAATTGATGATTTATGCATAGCGACTGTCAAAGGCATTACTTATTCTATATATAAAAACAATTTTTTATGGAATAAGCCTGATCTCGTTAAGGTTACCATTGTATAACCTATATATTTTTAACATTCCATATGTCTACTATATCTTCAGTCTAAATTACTTTAAAGGTAATAATTTGAGAAATTATTAGCTGAATGTTCTAGCCATGAATATATATGAAATTAATACTATGGATATAGTGTAATGATAAAAGTTTTTAAGTGGAATTAATGCATAACAGCGCATGTTTAGTAGTTTTAATAAATTTGTTTCTTTAAAGATTTGAATGCACTTAGAGTGGCATTACGTCATGTCTATATATATTGAGTTAATTAGTATGTTTGAATTACTAACGGTCTGATGAAGCTCTTGTGAAAGCGCTTACTGTTTTGTGCACGCATTAAAGTCCAGTTTTATTTCTACTCCGTTTGAACTCTGGATTACTTGACTAGTGAATGACATTTACTGTTTTTATGCTCTGGTTGCCTCTCTGCCTAACTTTATGGTCTTATATATATATATATATATATATATATATATATATATATATATATATATATATATATACACACACACATATATATATATATAGGTTTACTATTACAATGTTGATGTAGCATTGTATGCCTATGAACTATTTGAACTACAGATGTTTGAATAGTTCATATGTGTGCAAGCTACATAATCGAATGTTACATATGAGAATGTACTGTGCATTCGCAAATATGAAGGTTCGATTATGTACAGGGATCTCGGTACAGTGCGGTAAGGAAATACATCCCTTTCCTCACTGTAGTGCGATCTTGGAGTTGTAATATATAGTTAGGGGGTTGTGGAGGGTGCAGCCCTCCACAGGGAGGTGTAGTGGGGCTTGCCCCCCTGCATAAACGGGATATTAGGTGTACTAGTTAAGGAGTTATGTCAAGGGTGGAATTACTGTTAAGTGCCTTAAAATGTCGTGTTCAACATTTTCAACATTAACAGCTGATTTTCGATATTAGGGCTGTTAGGTAATGTGTATTTTTGGCAAAATAGTTCGCTGTTAAGTACCATTTTTTTAACTTTGATATTTTAATAGTAAACTATATATATATATATATATATATATATATATGTATAGAGAGAGAGACATTGCCATATCCTTATGTGTAAACATGAGTGTTGTATATAACTTCTCAGATGTATCCCACCATATTTATCTGATATGTGTATATTTAGATATAAAAACATGACTGATTCAACACTATTTTCACTAACAAGTAGTAAACAATTGTAGTAGTCAAAGCAGTTGTTCACTAATATTCAGTACATGTACTGAATTATATATTTGAACAAGCAACAGACGTTTGTACAGCTCAGTTGGCTTAGTGGTTAAGTGCTGTGACTATAGTCTAGAGGGTCCTGGGTTCAAAACCTGCAAAGGCTATTTATTTTGTTGCTAGGCAGAACAAGGACTGTTGGATACGGAGTGGTTAAGGCAGTTTTGAGCAGCTTTAAGTAGGTTTGTGTGGGTTTGAGCGACGGTAAGTGGTGCTAACGTATGGTTAAATGAAAAGGTGCTTCGCTTACCAGTGCGCAAATGTGCTTAGCATCTACATTTAAGCAATGCTTACACCTGCTAAGCATAGCTCAGCCCTGTTAACCAACGATCACATTCCAGTCTGATAAAATAGCAGGGTAATGACATCTTTAATTAGTGTATTTAATTCCATGTGCATAATATGCTTCTATGTGCTGTCATTACAGTAGCAAGGGCTGTGAGTATACTGTATGGGACACCTGAGTATACATGACTAGCACCACAGTCTTTTCTCTTTGTATGTGTTTCATACATGGGTAATATCCCAGGTTATATGCAGTCACACTTGCATGTATTGTATCATTATGTTACTACTTTTAACAGTGCTTTTACAAGTAAGAGTAGATTGTAGATTGCAGATTGTAGTACTGGAACCATACACCCCTGCATGCAAAGCTGGACTCTGAGTACTGACTATCGTGTTCTTGGTGTGTGATCTGTATGTTAAGTATCTCCTATTGGATATTGATCTGATATGTGGATATTAACTGTAGACTACTATGTGTTTAGGACGGATTACTATTGTTTGTGCGAACGACATTCTATCGGCTGCAATGTGCTGAAAAACACAATGTTGAAAGCACAAGCAGTTTTGCAACAGATAGTTGACTCCACTTATGCGAATGCAAAACTGCATTCGCATAAGTAGAAATCGACTATCTGCACAGAGATCGCGGTACAGTGACGAGTGGAAAGTCATCCACATCCCCACTGTAGTGTGATCTCGGAGTTGGAATATATAAGTAGGGGGTGTGTGGGGGCCCAGCTCCCCACAAATGGGGTGTGCAGGGGGGTTTGCCCCCCTGCAAAAACATGATAGCTGTATAGGAGTTTGATTTACATCTGCTCCTATACGGCTATCATGTGGTGGTTCCGACAACAATTTCGAGTCAAATGCTTCGAGCATTTGGTTCGACATTGTGAACGGTAGTTATTTGTACTTTCGGTATTACCATTCATTTATTTGAACGGAAAATGTTTTTCCATTCAAATAAACAATAGTAAACCATTTAGGACATGTCATTGAGGGCTGCTGTCATGTAGTAATGGCATATGTCTATCTGTCAAAACATTCATCCTAATGCATAACCTGTTGGCTAGCTAATTTCTGTCTGTCCTCTGTACAGATGTGCAGATGTCAGGTATCCATCTTGGCTGCTTACAGGCAATCTATGATTGACTGACACTGACATGTCTGCCCAGCTGTGTTATGAATGCCACAGCTAGGAAACCCCACCCTGTATGCACCAACTGCCATGGATACTTCAACCAGACTACCACAGTCAACAGAACATGTTTGGGTACAGGTCTCTAACCAAGACACTGGCCATGTTATCTAATATATGTTGTATACATGTCAATTGGAGCACCTCACTGGCCCTCGGCAAGAGACAACCAGATGTTTTGATGTAGAATTTAACTGTCACCCTGGGGATCACTCAAGTGGCATCGGTTGATAGATGGCCTGCTGACAAATGTCAGGTGGCATGATACCAGTGTACCCACATGCCCTACTGTTCTCATCTCTCTCTGGACATTAGCCTGGTACACACCAAGGAACACCTGCACCTATGGACACCAGTACTGACAAATGTGTCAGTGTGCATTATTAAGAATAACAGTGTCTGTGTGTTTGTAAACTTGTAGTTGACAATACTCTGAGGGCCTTCTCACCCACCACACCCCCCATTGCCATACTTAGAAATGTCTGCTGCTGTAATTGACGTTAAATGTACCTTGTTGCCAGTGGTGGCTCATGCCATTGGACTGCAGGACTGCAGCCCCCAAGCTGTGAATAAAAGGAAAAGAAAGTTTAAAAAAATAAAACATTTATAAATTAATTATTTCAATTCAAATCTGCGGTGCTTTTCTGTCCTTTGTCCTGGAACGTTAACTGCGCAATTGCACATGCTCAGTGAGTTTCATTTTTTTTTTTAATTACTTTCTGTAAATCTGGACTTAGGACTGTTGTAAAAATAGTCCAGATTAATGAGCGAAGGCATCAGTGTGATGCCCAGAAGTCTATGCGGTTTAATCGCACAGTAAACTGGAAGGGGATCGGATGCCACATCCGCAGTCACGTATGTGACATGAACGGCTGGATGGCTACTGATTGGTTCTTGCTCTCTTCCTGAAAAAGAGAGCGAGAAACAATCAGTAGACTAGCACTAGCACAGTAGTTTTGCTACCGGTCCGTTGGTGAAACAACTTGTTTGCCTTTGGATTTTGCTGAGAGAGTCAGAGTTGAACTTTGATTCCTATCCTTCCTAACTTCTGTGTTGCCTCATCTTGCCTGGGTTCACTGTTTGTTCACCTTAGTACAACAGTAAGTGAGTCACTAAGTGATGTAGAGTCTGTCTTTACCATTTGTAATTTCTTGCTAGTTTTGGAGGCATTTTCTCTTTTGCTAAGAACTACAGTGCATAATGTATTTATTTTATAGGTGACCATAAGTGAAAACTTTTCTTTCTTTGTAGTACTACTTAGTACTTGTGCACACAGTTCATCAGGTCTACTAATTAATTGAAAGCTAGACCGGCTTTTGACAAAGATGTAGTTAAGCTTAAAAATGTACACTACACCTGCATGTGTATATTCTGGCCCAGGGTTAGTCTGCTAATATGAAATGCATTCTGCACTAAAGTATGAAGACGTCTTTGTATATTCAAATGACTGATGATGAATCTGTGTACTGTCTGTGTAATGTTTAATACTCTCTCATACTAAATATCAGGGACAATATGGCAGTAGTTTCTCCTAGTCACTTGTAGTTGGCTAATATACACTTTTGAAAAGTATTTGCCATTGAGCAGCTTTAGTGTGATTTTTTTTTTTTTTTTTTTTTTTTTTTTTTAGTGGTTCACAAAACTGAGGTTACCTGTATGGAGCAAGCCAATGTTTGCTGTTTTCCCCAATGCAGTGCAACTGTGAAGATGGCTTATATAATTTAAGTGGTGTAGTAGGGGTGATGTCTCCCACAAACTGGGGTGTAAGAGATTATGCCCTCAAGCAAAAAGGATTATTTGCACTTTTTATGTTTTAGTTATGCTTATTGATAATAAGATCCATACCTTGCTTTCTACAGTCACAGTTCAGACTAGAAGATCAGTTTTTGTTATGTTTTTACTCTTTGTTTGCTGAGGGGATGCCAGTCTGTTGAACTGAATAGGTTACCAGATTACCTGGCTGTAGCTCTGTTGCTCCATGTAAGGCATTTTTCCAGATAAAATTCCTTCTTAATCACTGAGGAACAGCACATCCTGGTTAAAATGAATAATTATTTCATTCTATGATATCTGCTTTATTTTGGTCATGATTATACAGAAGTCAGAGCCAATCATGGAAAACTATGGTTGCAAGACAAACAACCTATAGTTGGACAGAACACTGGTCAGTCACATGATGTAAACATGTTTGCTTCTATTTTTTTGAAATGGGATGGAGCATGTCTGTTTTTGAAGGGTTCCTTCTAGGGAGGAATCTTAATGGTAAATGACAAGAAATCCAACAAATCCACCAAGGTGCATCAGTGTATATATCATCTTTACTAATATTCATATTATATATGTTTGAGTTTATCAAAGTGATGCTTTCATGCTGAGGACTCTACTGATGATGTAATTTTATATGACAGTAGTTTTATCAAAGGAAATATTAATTCTGTAATGTCATGAATCACGTAAACTGCAGTTTTGTGTACTGAGGGACATTTAAGATGCAATTTTTATTAATATTCCCATGACTTTGCATTTTCTGTTTTCAATATTTCATTGTAGTCATTTGATTTATTTGTGTTACTTCCTAATACTAAGCTGAAAGTACTTTTATACAGCTTAGACACTAGCATTTTAGTTTATCCAGTACAAAATATTAATCTAAAATCAAAATCTTAGATTTGCATTTGTTGAATTGAATGTGGGAAAATTTCAGCTGTCGATTTAAGTTTAACGTGTGCATAGTGAAGAAGCAAGTCTGGCCTTTTCATTACTTGTGAGATAATTATAGTATACCCATCTTCTGTTTATGTATTTATTTATTTATTTATGTTAACTTGATTAGTGGAATGGTTCAAAACTCTGTTCAGTCACAACTCCATCCATTTAGCAATGACATCAGCAATTACAATGGTATATCAATTGTGGTAAACAGATCATGCCAAGATCGTAAAGGTATAACAATTGCTGAGACAGAGACAATATATACAGACACACAGATACAATATAAGAAAATATTAATGTATACATGATGCACACAGTAAACTAAACAAGTCATATTGAAAAAAAAAAACAGTTCTAAAACTGTAAATCAGTCACACATGGTGTCCAAACAGTGATTAACAGTGCTCACCAGTGTCTCTGAAACCAGTGATTTGCTTTCTAGTGTGAGGGGTTTCTTCATTTTTTTAATTTCAAAATGCTTTCTATTGAGCATATTTTGTTTAGGCAGATTGTTCCAACAGGCTTGGGCCAATTTGCTAGTGATTTTTCACATATAGTTAAAGAGATGGGAGGTATGATTAAATTGATGGCCTCATTGTATCTGTATGAATAGAGACATTTAATTTGTTTGTATGGGGTGGACTGAAACTATCTTTAAGTAATTTAAAATTGAGAGTATTAAGCATGGCATTCCCTCTAGCAGAAACAGGGGACCACTTTGATTTTTGGATAGTAGTGCACTTTACTTTCAACCCTTCCTCATTGTAAATAGGAGCCCACTGTGCCAACGAGAATTCTTTAGATACCCGTCTGTTTAACTGTCTGAACTTAACACTAACTTGGCAGTTCTAAATAAAGGCTGGCCTTGCCTTGTTTATTCTATAGATTGGATTTGGAAGGAAATTTGTTCGGCAAACAGCAATTGCCACAGTTCCCTGTCAGAAAAGATATTTGTTATATATAGGCAGTAGTACTGCTATAACATTTCTAATAACTAAGCTGTCCTCAGTTGCATAAAAAACATGAAGTCATTGTTTTCTGATGGAGGAGAAATTCTGAATGACAGACTCATGTTCTGATGCAGTAACAAAAAGTGCTATTTTTGGTTCATAGGTATATACATTTTAATTATTAATATTAAATATGGCTGAATGACCATGCCATACCTCTCAACTGCATGGATTTTCACAGAATGTCCAGATTTTTGCCTCAAAATTTTGGTCTGTTCCTCTTAAAAATTGTGTTTTTTGACAAATCACTGGGATGATCTGAGGATTAAAGCCACTAAATAATGACATGTATTTGACTTCCAGACTTCATATCCTTCAGAAAATGCATGTTGACACAAATCCATTTATTCTATTAACTTTCTAAGTTTTTCAATGTGTCCCTATTTATGGACCTTTGTCCCCCCATTTTTTGGGCTTTGTCCAGATTTCTTGCTCTGAGGTTGAGAGTATGACACATGTCAGGGCCATCACCATCAGCCAGAGACATTTCAAATTGTGACATAACTTGTACCCCACTCCCCCAGGCAGTGACGTTGGATCTGTCCAAGCAAGGCAAGGAGCAGTTATGCAGTGCAAGTGTGCAGACAGAGTATCACGCCATCAAAGGTAGACACAAGTACAGTGGCTTTTCATCTGTCCTCGATTTTGCAGAATGTTCTGGTTTTCTGTCTGTTGATTTATGCTTCTTATTATTCAGAAAATGCATGTTGTTGCTTGTTGGCTGCATGTTAATTGGTACTTTTAAGCTGAATATAAATTATAACTAAAGGAGATGTGGAATGGTTTGAGATGACATGAGTGCTGCTTGTTTTTTTTTTATATACTTGATTTTGAATGGCATTCCAGTAATGCATTTAAAAAGTAATTTATTTTTTCATGCCTCACAACCTTTTTGTTTCCATGTAGATATTAAGCTGTCATTATGTAGCCAATGTATTGAAATTTTTTTTCTTCTCCACTTCCTTTTGTCTTGATTGGACTCTCATAATGACAGTTTGGCACTCAGGGCAGCATATTTAAGTTCCAATGTTTGTGTTTTTTGAGCATGGCCCCACCCCTTTCTAGTTGACCACACCCATTCCCATTGACCCCACCCATTCAACTGTCTCCTGCAGCCCCACTTTGATTTGAAGTCACCAGCTGCCACTGCTTGTTGCACTCTTCACCCTTTGGGTTACTTAGAGCTTGCAGTATCAGCATAACACTGTTCCACAAATGGGTAGATAAGCGTGGGTTACCCATTGCTTCCTGGCAAGTGTGTGTATGTGTGTGAGTGTGCATATTTGTAGGAGACAGCATTCTGAGGCCACATTCTCCAAATACAATAAACCTTTCCATACATTATAAGAGATAGTGATGTTGTTGACATTAGGAGAGCCATGACAAACCCTCACCCTACTATCCCTGAGGCATGTGCAACAAATAAATGCACATCCCTGTAGTAGCACTGATTAGATAGACAAGGGGTTGTATTGCAGTCCTGGTCAATGTGTGATTGTGGGTATGTCAAAGCATTATCATGGGTTTCAGTGAGTACAATATCCATTGTGTGGTGTGGGTGCCGGGTATGTGATCTTTACACCATGGTACCCCCAGTACATGTTGTGTGAGGACCGCTGTCACCATCAGCCATACAGGTAACTGATTACACTATCCAGCCCAATGATGCATGTGCTGTGTGCAAAATCTCTGTAACAGAATGAACTCACTGACAAGGTAGTTAGCACTGCTAAACCCCTGGTCTGTCAACTGTGTCTATGACTGTATGTATTTGTCAATGTGTATATGACAGAATGTCATACTATGTATTGTTCATTAACACCCAGTACATCCCCCATTACCATACTGTACAAGGCCTGGTGATGTTCTTCACTTAACAGGAGACTCAGGACACACCTCACCCTAAAATCTCTGTGGTGTGTGCAAGTAAAGCCAAACACATTAGTAGCAATAAGTACCTAGATAGGGGTTCTACTCTCAGTGTTGCCAAGTAAGTGTCTGTGTATGTGAAGGGATCTACTTCAGTTTGCAGAAAATATATGTCCCAGGAGATCATTTGTCCAAGAACTAACTGGCTAAAGGTAACATTTCAAAACAATCATCTTGTGGAAATACATTCAAGCAAAACTAGTAATGGATGTGTAAATGCCCTATTCCCCACTGTACAGCTGTACAAAGTTACAGGAGTTGGTATATATACACGGGTGTGGTTGTTGTGGCCATAGCCACCCACATTGGGGTTATTGTTGTGGGTATCCCCCTGCTTAGTGTTCTGTTATACAGTACAGTTTATGTTAACAGGCTAAGTAGTTGTTAATCACACTATGTGTGGTTCTACGCCACCCCACACACAAAGTGGGGGTGTGTGCCACCCACAGCAGCACACCTATGTTTACCAACTCCAGGAATGTACTACAATGGGGAAGAGGGCATATACTCTGCCAGAACCATCGTCAATCACATTAAACTGGTGAACTGATTATTTCCTGATGTGATGTTTTGGCAATTTGGTCTGGGTGGAATTATATAGGCCAAAATGAGTTCACTGCAAAATGAAGTACATCCATGTGAACAGTATTCTCTGTGTATTGCATCAACACCAAAGCCTCTGTGTGTGTGTGTGTATGTGTGTGTGTGTGTGTGTGTATGTGTGTGTGTGTGTGTGTGTGTGTGTGTGTGTGTGTGTGTGTGTGTGTGTGTGTGTGTGTGTGTGTGTGTGTGTGTGTGTGTGTGTGTGTGTGTGTGTGTGTGTGTGTGTGTGTGTGTGTGTTTTATTCACGGACATTTGGTGTGTGCCACCCAGTACATTTACAATTATCCACTGTAGAAGAGCTGCTGACATCAGCCACCATGCACTCACCTGTATACACCCTTCAGACCTATCAGCCATGTGGCACATGCAGTAACTGTTATATAGACCTAAGAAGAAACTGCCAGAAAGGATAAAAAGCCAGTAAAACAAATTGCTCCATGGCTACAAAGGTGGCACTGGAAATCCAGAGGCAAAAAAGTCCAAAACAAATGCTGGTTCTCCTTCTTCCACACAAGTAGAAAATAAAAGGCTGCCAGTAGAGTAAAAAAACCTTCGCTTTATTGTAGAATATTCACACCAACAATCCCATCAAGCGCTTTCGCTCAGCCCTTTGCTGAGCTTTTTCAAGATAAAATAACCTTCAAATGAACACTCCTTATATACATTTAAAATTCAGCTAATTATGTAATTAATTGATTAATTGGAAACATTTTTTTCATTTAACCCTTCATTTCCTTTTCCTACAAGGGATGCTTTTAACCAGCCTTTGCAAAATGAAAGTTGTTACATGTTGAAAATGCAAAGTGCTGCAAAACCCATTCATTTTTAAACTCATTAAATTGCTATTTGATATGCACAGTAAAATAAATTAATCCATCTACAAACCTCAAATTACTAAACCATTTTTTCCCCTTCTTTTTCCCAAAAGGGATATTTTCAAACAGTTTTTGCAGAATGAAACTTATTACATAAAAACATGTAGAACACTACCAAGCACACTCATATTTAAAACTTGCTCAATTTCCATTAAATGTACACAATATTAAAATAAATCCATCTGCACACATCAAATTAATAAACCAAATATATATACATTTAAATGCTCAGGCCTTCTTATAAATAATATTCGACCAGGTATATATTAAACCATGTCTGTTTAATGATTTAAAAATTCAAAGTTTATGTTGCTTGTCAATAATTGTCATGAAACTTACTCTCTGGAGAACCCTTTCAGTTGGTCCTACAGACACTATGGCCTTGAATTTATAATTTTGCCTTTCTTAATTTCAAGACGCTGCTGATACTGCAAGCATCATTTAGACCTGGCCGTCTTCCTGCATCTAGTCTTAGCTGCCATATCAATTCTTTGTGTTCCAACAGGGTCTCCCAATCACCCCCTCTAACATCTGCTTTTACCTGTTCCAAAATAATGAATTTAATCTCCATATCAGGACAAAAAAGGGAATGTCTATAAAAAGCATTAGTTTCCTTTTTTTTAGTTATGTCATAAAAATGCTCATAAATTCGTCTTCTTAAAGTTCTCTCCGTTTTTCCTATGTAAAAACTTTTGCATTTCATACATAAGCCCAGGTAAACAATAAATTTAGCATTACAATTGTAATAGCCCTTGTTATATAATATATATACATATATAAATACATTTTCCCTACTGTTGAATGACTGTACTGCATGATATGTTTGAGAAAACATCAGGCTTATCGACAGCTCAGATGGCTTAGTGGTAACTTGCTGTGGCTGTGGTGTGCAGGGTCCTGGGTTTGAGACCTGCAATGGCTGATTATTTTGTTGCTGGGCACAACAAGGGCTGTTGGATACAGAGTGATTAAGGCACTTTTAAGCAGTTGTAAGTGGGTTTGCGTGGTGGTAAGCAATGCTAACTTCCAGTTAAATATGCTTACAGACAGCCTGAAAACTGCTTAGTAGGCATTGCTTAGCGCCACACAAATTCACTTAATCCCACTTATTACTGCTTAAAAGTGCTTACTCCCACTTACCCCCATGCTAATTTCTTTAAATGAAAAGAAAAAAGGGGTGATAGGAAAGTGGTGAAAAAGGTGGCACAAAGAGGGAAAGACAGTAGGGAAAGTAGCTAGGGATGTGCAGGACGGGTGTATGGAAGGTCCATAGCTGTCCATTTCTTCTACAGCAACAACTGTGCATATATACTGAATTTGGAGGTATATTTGGACACCCAAACCCCTGAGAGAGGGGTGAGGACAACAATAATATGCTGTGAAGCCAATTAGATCAGATTACGTGTGTCCAGCGGGCACGTGTACAAAATGGACAGCTATGTATGGGGCGAAATTGTTTTTTATGAACAGATTGCCCTATTTGTAAGATGAGAGTGGGATGCTGGGGAAGGATAATAGGTATATTTGGGGAGGTAGGTTGGGTAGGAAGACAGACAAGACAGCATACAGGGTTGGTATATAACACATGTGGGGGTAAACATCTTTGACAGGGAGGGGTGTTTGGAAATTGGAAGCTCATGAGCCCACAAATGGAAACAGTGGGACTGAGGTCCCCACCCATGGGCAGTCACCACTGCACCTTCATGGCCCTGAATTTGTCTGTGCTGGGGGCTGAGCAGGAGGGCCAGACTGACCCTCTAATTACCCCACACAGCCCTCAAGCTGATGTAGCAGATTTCCAAGCTCCTTTTGGAGCTCGCTACACACCAATCCCTGGAGCTGACTTCAGGTAACAGTATCCTGCCCACGTCCACTTCCAGGGGGGAGACAATCCCCATCCCCTGAGGCAGTTCTACCCAAAGGCGGTGCAGGACCAGTGGACAAGGAGATCCCGGGGTGGGTCCCAGACATGCTGTGCCCTAGTGCCATGGCCAGATGAGGTGGGAGAGGTGGGTCCGCTGGGACCGGCCTTCCCAAACGTACTATGGTATTGCAGTTTTAGAACATATGTAGGTTAGTAATAGTCAGCACAATCCAGGATTAGTTATAACAGCATGCATAGATATTCCCATTAACACAAAACACCAGATTTGTAACAGTTGCACATCAAACAGAACCCATGCATATATGGAACCACAGTGGCCATTACAACAGCATGCAGGTTACATTGATAGCAACAGGCCACCAATGATAGTATCTCAACATGGAACATTAATAAAAACACATTTCAATATTTGTTGAACGATAGGACATATGTCCCAACAGTAGGTTTGGTGTAAACAAACCCATTGATTTGTGTAATTAGATTATTGTTGCAGATATGGTGGGGGGGGATGTCACTTAACGTATATATCCTTGCAGTACTCACAACTTTAATGATCATTGCTCTACAGGTATTATTACAATACCCGATGGCCTTGGTTTGGGCAGTAGTATGTTTGTACACAGTGCATACTTCAACTGTCTTATAGCTAAATTCTACTTCTCTTTCCTGGTAGACATGTGGAGGGAATATTTGTAAACACTACCTGACTTTTTCTACACATATTCACAGATTCCTAGTTGTAATTATGCACATACCTCTCAATCTCTTAATGCACAACATCTGGACAAAGCTTGACAACATGGGGGTAGAAATAGGGACATATTTTGAATATTGCTCTTATAAACTTGGAGAGTTGCTAGAGTAACAGGATTTGTTTTAATATACATTTTCTGAAGGATTTGAGGTCTGAAAATCAAATGTATGTTATTATTTAGTGACTACAATTCTGAGATCATCCCAGTGATTTGCCAGGGAGACAGAGGAAGAGACCAAAAATATGAGCCTGTTATCCGGACATTCTGTGAAAATCTGTAAGTTGAGAGGTATGATTACGCATACAGCTTACTACCACTCCCAGGATTCAAACCATGGCTGTGTGTGTGCTAAAAATACAACAATTTGAGTTACAGAATGAGTTATTTAGAAACTGCTGTCTGTTCCTTCAGTGTTTTATGTCTAATTCTCTCTTGGTTGTACAATCAGACCTTGTACTTACTACAGTCTTATACAGACATTCCTAGACATCTTTTTTTTATGTAGCACAGTGTGGTTAATAGTGGTTAACACAACATTAATATTCAGAGACTGCAACACTAAATGCCATACAATACCAGAATAAACACAACCAGTCCAGGATTTAGAACTTTATTGCCAGGCAGTTACGGTTTTATTGAAATGTCACCTATATGGGACTATTACTGCCATATTGTCTGGTTTATTCAGTACAACCCATACACAGTTTTTATACTGCCAGGTGACTTTCTACTACTTTATATTTATTTGGTATGACTACTACAAGCAGGATTGTTACTCACCAGCCTCGCAACTCAGCCTTTGCAACCTACTGGCATGGGCATTCTGATTCACAGCCCACTCAGCTGCAGCTGTAAAGGGAATAGAGAAATATTTAGCCATATCTATCCATCACATACACAGGTTGGACTTTGGTAAACAGTTATTGATATGGATACTTACACACTGCTGGGACATCACCCCTCTGCCTTGCTTCTTGGACCCAATCATCCAAGAGCTCCCTCTTCCACTGCTTCAAGTCAATATAGTGGTGCCACATCTGCTCACCAGCCCGAGGGATACCAGTGGCACTGGTGAGATCAGGGGTGAGATGGTCCCAGGCTTCCAGTTTATATTGGGAGCCCTGGTACTGGCCCTGCAGGAGTCTCTCATCATGGTTATTTACCAGGAGTCCTACCATGACCTTGGACTCCTGTATGCCCTAGTGCTGCACCCGGAAGTGCATGCCTTCACCAACACCTGCCATACTACTTACAGTGGGAAGCTGCAACCAGTTATGAGCTGTATTCCTGCCTGCAGGATTTAAATACGGCTGATTTCCCTCCCTTTGCCATGATTGGACGGTTTTGAATATGCTGAGCTAAGCTAAGCTACGGGCAAACCTGCTTAGCTAAGGTTGGCAGTGCTTAAAGGGGCAGGTTCAGCACTGCTTACCAATGGGCAAATCCACTTAGCTAGGCTACTCATTACTTAGCAGTCATATTTACGCAATGATTATACCTGGTAAACAGAGCTGCGCAATGCTTAGCATTGCTTATTTTTTATTTTATAGACTATCTGCTGTATGGGATTGATTCATCATTCATTAAATATTATAAATTTGTTTACTGTCCCTGACATCCCCCAATATGCTTTCATTACATGTATTTATGTGTGACTATACTGTATGGGGCACTTGTGTTTATATGGGGGTTTCACAAATTTATTAAACTGACACCTCAGATCTGGACTTACTCTGGTTAACAAATAGATGCTATTTAGTAGCTAATTATAAAAAAAAATGTTTATGAATTGCTTTCATATGTAAATTGGTTACAATGGGGATCGAACCAGGAATTGCTGCTTACAAACATACGCTACTGCTTATATTAGATGTCTCTTGCTATTTAACTCTTTGTGCTGTTTAAGCTGGACTAAGCGTAGTTAAGCAATGGGCACACCCACGCAGCTATGCTTAAACTTTATTGCGTGTTTAAAAAAAATATTTGTTGTGTTTTTTTTTTTATTTGTGCCCTTCAAATTATCCCTGCTAATGTTGAAACTGTTATTCTATCAACTTTCTGCTTTGTGGGACGATTGTCCCTTTTGGCTTTGTCCACATTCCTTACTCTTATGGGTTGGGAGGTATGCGCTATGTGCTTATGCTAAATGTGTTATTCTATCCACTTTTGGCTTGGTAAGGACAATTGTCCCTTATGGCTTTGACCAGATTTCTTCCTCTGATGGGTTGGCGGTGTTAGCAGCGTTCTCGCTTGTTTTAAATTGCCAAAAGGCAATTCTAGAGTGCAGGGGGCATGTGTATTGTGAGAGCTTGAACACACCCCCTGTGCTCTTACACGGAACCATGTCCGTTTCAGAACATGGCAGCGCACCTTCATACATATGCATGGCGCGCTGCCGTGCTGAACGGGAATGGTCCCTGCCATGCAGGAATAACTTATTCCTGCATGGCTGCTTGCTGAATCCGGGGGAGTGCTTATTCATTTCCAAGTAGATGATGTTACATGAATGTAATATGTAAAGGGAAAAAGGAAGTTGTCAGGAAGATTTCCCTTCATCAGTGTGACCTTGGAAATTCAAAGTCAAGCTGTATATGGGGACATTTTCTGATATTGTCATGTGCCTCATTACAGGTCACCTGTATGTATATACTGGTGGTATCATCTGATAGTGTTACTTCTTGTGACACTGAAATCCGTAAACTGGGTGTTGCTGTTTGAAAAGTGGGAAGACATTGACCAGGAGTTGCATACCAGTTGTTGCTTATAAGTTCTAATTTGAAATAGGATATTGTTGGGTGGTTACTGAGTAGCTGAAACAATATTGCTCTTCTGACAGATCACTGCAGTAATTCAGGTCCCTGCATTGTCTCTTACAAGTGAAACTGATTCATCCACTAGTACACTGAGTGCAGGAAAATGCAAAGGCAATTGATACTTCTGCATGCCTAGAGTGTTATGTAGTGAATGACTGCAGCATCTAACTAGGCCAGAAGGCAGAAGACTTGTCCTATATAAATTATGTCAGGTCTTAAATCTCTTCCTTGAGTTCAGCATTAAAATTTCTTATTGTAAATATTTCTATATTATAGATGAAGGTGAATTTCATTGCTATTTTGTTGTCTGTTTGAATAACTGTTTTACTGTTTAGTAAAGAGTTTCTGTTATTTCACATGTTAGTTAATGTCTATGTAACATGTATGGAAAAACTAAACCCAACAGAAACTTGACCTTTGTTTTAGCGCTTGTTATCACTGTAAATTAAAATAACTTGTCTTGTTTTTAGAAATCACTGTGGACTACATATGTGAGTGGAGACTAAAACTACAGACAACGGAAATCTTCTGATGTCACGCTATGCTGTATTAAAGAACACAGTTTGGTTGATTTCTTTTTAGAAACTTGAATAGCCATTGACTAGTGATAGTAGTTCATATTTAGACAGGTTTTCTGCAGAAAATACAAAAAGTTATATGATGCATAGACAGAACATTTCTGTACTGATTCATATAAGAATGGTGCAGTGATGCAATAAAAACAGAGCAGAAAATATAGAGTAGAACTAACAACTTTTATTTATTTTATTTATTTGCAGTTTATTAACCAGGAGAGTCCATTGGGCCAAGATGAGCCCTTTTTCAATGGAAGCCCGGGGAGAAAAGCACCAAGCACATATATGTAAAACAAATCAAAATCCACAGAAATTAAATTTAATTATTTTATTTATTTATTTATTTGAGTTTGATGACTGGGGAAGTTCACTGGCCAATAAAGAGCCCGTTTTCAGTGGAGGCCCGGGGAGAAAACCCCCAAGAATTACAGTTGCAATGAATTACAGTTAAAATGATTATGATATTGCAAAAACAAAACACAATAGTATGTACAGAAAAAACTTATTCACATAAGAATAAACAAATTAGTCAAAGATCATAGAGTGCATATTGAAAATGGTTACTAGTCATTGGCAGTTAGGTAGACTGAAAAAATTACAGGATACAATAAACATTTTGTCAGAGATCTTAGCAAGGACATTTGTAAAACATACGGCTGCTAAGTCCTATCAGGATTATGTGAAAATTTATTGTGAGGGGAGAATAAGTGTTATATGTAATGTAACCATAGTAAGATAGGTATTACAGAGTCATAAATTCAAAGTATAACAAAAAGCAGGATCATCAGAAGTTAATACAATATGTTACACAATCTTAACATTAACAAAATGGACTGAAGTAGTGAAAGAAGTAACAATGGAGAAATATTATGCAGGTGACAGGAGGATGTACACAACCCAAGGTAAGTATTCTTTTTTGTGTGGATTGCTAATTCCTACAATGTAAGGTGTAACAACTTCATTTTTTCAGTATCTTAATTTTCAGCATTTTAGATGAAACACTGGTTGATTATTTTGTTTTACTGCATTTTCTTGTAAACTGCTGAAGTAAATATAAGCTGACATCATGTAGCCTGCTGCAGTGTTTACTCTTCTCATCTTAAACTGGGGACTGCCCCTATCTTTTACTACAGTAAAATCACCAGATTTGCTGAACACAAGCAGGGCTTCAAAACTAACAAAACTGCAAGGGATAGAGTTTGAGCAACCTTGGTTCCTAAGCAACATTACAGAAAGTTAAAAAAAAAAAATAAAAAGATAGGTGTTTATTTTTACACAACTGCATAACACATTAATTTACTCTGTACACAATGAGATACTAAAGTGAAAGTAAAGTACAAAATAAGCCACTGAACACATTGTAGATTCTTATCTCTTCTTTCTTTGGCATTTTATGATTTAAAATGCAAGGCTCTGAACAAGAAACTATCAAGTGACATTTTATATCAGACAGAACTCTATAACACTGATAAACAAAACTAACCCTGAATGCTTACTTATTAAGAAAGTATAATAGGTGCTGCACAAGAAAACTGTATATAGTCCCTTAAGATCCCCACTTTTAGCTCGGTGTTAGGCCCTATGTTATTCTGCTGTACATGTTATACATTTCTTTGTCTGACAATATGTGAAAAACTAAGTAACCAGATGTCCTTAATGTAGGCTGCTTGGTAAATAACTCTCCAAGTGCTGAAATTATGCAAAGAAATATGGATGCTTATTCAAATGGTTAGTAAATAATAAAGATACAGTGCAAAACAGAAACATTAAAGTGTGATTTCCAGGGGTTACAGTGAAGATCATAACTTGCCGTAACAATATTTATGAATATTTTGCAGAGCAGCTATGCCCCCTCTATCTTCTAAACCCTTGCTCCTAATGCATACTAACTTCAACCTCACTGTATCCCAAAGTGAGGGGAATTCTCTGAGATACTGCAGTCTCAGAATTAGTCTATAGATAAAGATTCTCGACACGTTATGAAGGGTAAACAAAAACTGTACTGGTTATTTCCTATAGATACAGTGAAAGGAATTGAACTTTACTGTAAGAGTAGATCGAGAAGATAAGACACTGGATTATTTTAAGAAACAGTTTCTTTGTGAGAAATATGTATTATATGTGTATCACATAAATACACACACACACACACACACACACACACACACACACACACACACACACACACACACGTATATAAAGTAACAAGGCATTATTTATACAATAGTCCATGGTAGGCCTATGAGTTATAGCAGGCTCTACTCCTGGCTGGCAAGTTTTGGACCAAATCCTCAGGCCAGGAGGGAATAAATCATCCTGTTGCACAGACTCCTTTTATATGAATTATTGCAATCAGTGGCAAATAGGAGCATTTTGAGTGACCACCTGAGGCCCATGGCTCTAGGGAGGACCATTGGGCTGGCTAGCAGGTAAAATGAACTAATCACTATGTGCTCACACTGACAGTAACCCTCCATATCCATAACAAGTGTTAGCCACTGATTCAGATAGTGGATACATCTATGTAGTTACAAAATGAGAACACTGTAGACTGTCCTCCCACTTCCTTTGGTGTTATTCAAAAAGTGTATGTGCAAGCAGCTTTGCTGTAACTAATTTGCTTTTTTGTAGAAAAACAGGTGTTTGTGTGTGTGTGTGTGTGTGTGTGTGTGTGTGTGTGTGTGTGTGTGTGTGTGTGTGTGTGTGTGTGTGTGTGTACAGCTATCCTATGTCTAGCTGCCTTGTCTGCAGATTCTTTTTTTTATTGAGTGGAGAAGTGCAACACACAGCCAATTAGACAGCACAGATCAGAGTGTGAGGTTTGCTAGAAGGAAGAAAACTTGCCACGTAGAAAGTGCTGTGGCTCATTACTAACCATTGTTTTACTTTTTTTTCCTAATAACCCCAGAATTGCCATCCCTGAGACCATAGCGAATCAACAAAGTTAATGTCGACCATGCAGTACTTAAAAAACTTAAAGATAGTTTGTTAATTTTCAGGTTAGTTAATTTTAAGCAAAATTTTTATTTAGTATTTTTATTATTGTAAACAACTACATTAATTACAGGGATACTAATGATGATCCACTACTAGTTCAGAGATGCATACCTTTCAACTCTCCATAATTTTGCAGAATGCCCCTAATTTTGCATTTACCTCATCATCAGCCACTTTTCCCCATTTATTACATGGGGTCAGGTTGCCATGTTAACTGTCACCATCTCTCTCGAGTCAATGCTACACTCCTACCTTCTTTGACACTTATGCCTGACTGTCACAAATCTTCTCTCACATAATCCATACACCGCTTTGCTGGATGCCTTTGTTTCCTGTCTGTCCCATATCTTCTTTACCAGATTGTCTTCTTTTCTGCTCATGTGCCCAAACTATTGTAATCTGTTCTCCTTGATCTTTTCCTGCAATTGGAGCTGTTTTGGCTTCTGCTCGTATGTCCTCATTTCTTTATCTGTCCCACAGAGTGCATCCTACCACCCATCTCAGGCCCTTCATTTCTACCACCTCTAGCTTCCTCATCTGCTCTACTGTTACTGCCCAGATTTCTGTACAATACAGTAGTACTGGTCACACCACTGTTTTGTACACCTTACTTTTCAGTTTGTTTGGCATTCTTCTGTCATACACTACACCTGACATTCTATGCCAGTTGGCTGCAGCCCCTCTGATTCTAGCTTTGACCTCGTCATTCAGACTTTCCTTCTCCTCAACCAACCCTCCCAGATTCTTGAAGCTGTTAACCTGTTCCACTGTCTTCCCTTCTATCTCAGTTCTCAGCTTCTACCAATTTCCCCCGTTTGCTGCTGTTACCACTGTCTTATCTGTACTTAGTTTCATCCCATGTGCCTTCAAATTTGCATTCCATTCCCCTATCCTCTGCTGAAGTTCTTGCTCAGAGTCTGTTTGTAATGACATATTGTCAGCATACAGTAACTTTGATGATCTGTCCCCTCTGACCTGTTTGCTAATGTAGCCCATCACCAGTATGAATAGCAGTAGGCTCAAAGCTGAACCCTGATGTACACTCACTCCCACTGGGAACCCCTGTATGAGACCGAACACTGTTCATACTTGAATCATTGGGTCTTTGTTCATAGCCTGTACTAATTCTATCAATGTTTCTGGGGCTTCAAACCACCACAGTACTGCCCAAATCAACTTTCTTGGGACCTTGTCATATGCTTTCTCTAAATCTAGGAATGCCCATTTGGACTCTTTCCTCATCTCTAGCTTCTTCTCAACTATCTGTCTCACTGCAAACATCGAGTCAGTTGTTATGCATCCTGATCTGAACTGCTCATCTCCCATCTTACATTCCACTACTCTGCATATCTGTTTATCAGTCATCCTCTGCAGAATTTTCATGCAATGTGACAGGAGTTTGATACCTCTGTACTGCCCACAGTTGTGTCTATCCCCTTTGTTCTTGTACACTGGTACAAGTATGCTTTTTCTCCAGTCATCTGGGTTACACCTTTCTCTCTACACTGCTATGAGTACCCTCAGGAGCCATTTCTCACCTTCTCACCCAACATCTTTATCATGTCTGCTGTGACCTCATCTGACCCTGCTGCTTTCCTTGACTTTATTTTCCTTAGTGCTATTCTTACTTCTTCTAGGGTGGGCTCCTCTTCTTATAGGTTCATAGGTAGGTACTAGGCTATTGGCCCTAGGGCCTATATAAGCCTAGCTAAAAAGGTTCCCTGTTTTTTTCCACCCAAGAAAATTATTTTCCTGTGCCCCTGTCAAGCAGTGCCACAGAAGTGATCTCCGGGGTGAATTTTCTATTTCCCATCCAGTCATCAAGATTTTTCTTAAAGAGGGCCAATGAGGAGCTTTGCTTGACATGAATGGGTAGTTTGTTCTAGAGTATGGGAAGTCTCAGGGACAGGAATCTATCCTTACAGCATGTTCTGTTTATTGTGGTGACAAGGTTTAGGCCCCTGGAGCATGTAGCTCAGAGAGATTGGGATTTCTTTAAGAGTAGCATGTCCAGCAGCTCTGGGTTTCACATAGCTTTGTATGTTAGGCAGAGATCACCTCTAAGTAGGCGATATGTGATGGAGTAGAGCTGGAGTTTTTTGAGACAGTCTGCATATGGCATCTGTTTGAGGCCTGTAATCCTCTTAGTGAGGTATTTCTGTGGCCTTTCCAATTGTTGTAGGTCTCTTGTGAGATACATGCTCTGTGAGGCCCTTTTGTAGAATGTCTACATCATTAGGTGATTCTATTATGGCTCCTAGTTTGTAGTCATCTGTGAACTTTGTTAGCCAAAGACCTTCTGTGTTGGCCTGCACTTCTGTCATTGTAGGTTGTGTCTGGGGCAGTATAGCTTTTGTGGGGTATTCTTCATTTAGAAGTTTCTGGAAGTACTCCTTCCATCTGCCTTTAATGTTGTATGGACTGGTGAGCAGGTTGCTGCTGGCATCGCTTATGATGGGTGTCTGACTATCTTCTTTATCTTTCTTCCTTTGCCTTGCAACCTGATATAGTTTCTTTTTATCACCTACTGAGACACTTTCCAGAAGCTGTTAGAGTGCCTCCAATGCTTCTTCTTTGTTATTGCAACTCCTTTCTTAGCTTCTTTGTTAGCCAGCCTTATGTACCTTATTTCCATGCCTGACTTGGCTGCATATCTGTAATGCCATCCTCACACATGCTGTTTTGAGACAATGCCATTCTTCTTCGACTCCACCTATTTCATCCTCTTCTTGAGGTGTTACAGCCTTGAGTAACTCCTTAAACTGTTGTACTTTCTCTCCAGTCAACTTCCAAGTCTTCAGCCTGGTCTCTGTTGACCTTAGAACCTTCACTGACCACTGCTTGCAGCTGATTGTGGTGACCAATGGTTTATGCTGCGGGCCAACTGTTTCATTGGAAATTACTTTGCAATCACTAATTCTACTCCCATGCCCTTTCCTTACTAGGAGGAATTCTACCTGAGTTGCATGTTGGCCACTTTTGTATGTGATCTTGTGACTGTCACTTTTTCTGAACCATGAGTTGGCTACTATCAAGTCATTTGCCAGACAGAAGTCTAGAATGGCCTCTCCTTCTTTATTCCTGTTGTCCCACCCATGTGGACCCAGACAGTCCTCATATCCTGTTCCGTCCCGATATTTGCATTCATGTCATCCAGTACCAATACCAATTCATGTTGTCTTGCTTAATCTCATAGGTCCTGGAACTGCATTATGAGTGCACTTTTTTTCCTCAATATCACAACCCTGCTGTGGGGCATAGGCTGAGATTATGAATACTGCCCTATGATTACACTGCAGTCTGACTGCCATGAGTATGTCACTAATTCTGATGACATCCCTAATTGTTTGCCTTGTCCCTCATAAAATGTTGGACTTTCAGGTAAATCACTGAAAATTACAGACAGTCAGTAATTACATTTCACACTTCTTATTGTTCAGAAAATGTATGCTGATGCAAAACCTGCGATTCTATTAACTTTTTAAGTGGATTAGAGTTATATTTAAAACTATCCCTGATTAAAGGCATTTCCCCACAATCGTTTTTGGTTTTGTCTAGGATTGTTGAGCAAAGATGTGGACAGATATATAGAAATGCACTGCACCCATGTCTGCACCATGCTGTCATCCTCACTCTCTCATACACACCTTCTATAACTATTTAATTTCCATCCTTTCTCCTAGTTGTATGAAAATATGTATCTGTCAGAGGTATGGGCAGTGCTACACCTCAGCAGAAAGGCACACATGCCAAGCCAGGCTGTGAAACTGTGTAACCCTATGTGCTCCAGTCCCTAGATGAATGAAATTTAGAAAGGAAAAAAAAACTCACTCATTTTTCCCTATAGAATGAGGCACCAAATAGTTTACAGCTGATGTGGCTCTGGTGCTGGCCATGGGTTTTATTTTTTGGAGGAGAGGAGATAAATTAATAAATTCCAGAAACAACTTACATGTGCACAATGCTTTAGGAAATGTAACCTGCTCCATTGGTCCTAAGCCTTAATAACCACTGAAGTGGCAGAGCAGACACCACCTCAATGCACTGCATTTGACTAGCATATGAGTAGAAGTGATCTGTCACTTTGAGAGGGCTTTGTGAGAATTTAAGTGACGGCTGGCAAGGTGAAGAAGATGATCACCAACAATTTTTTTTTTTTATGGGGGGGGGGGGGCAAGGAACAACTGAAGATTTATTTTCTCCAGGTGCAAAATATACACTCCCATCCCAGTCTTTGTATCCCCTTGACTTCATCCACATTCTAAAAAGGAGCATCATTTAGGTATGCTATATGCATTTATTTGCTTATGTGTCTTACTCTGGTCAAATAATTAAGGTTGCACATTGTACATTGTATGATGGCTGTTTTTTTTTTACCATACAGTGCATGAACATGATACATTTGGTTTGCAACAGCCATATGCATTGAAAATGCTTTGTGCCATGACTGCGTGAGCAGGGTGAAAACAAGCCTTTCTGTGCTATTTACTGACGTGTTGTCAGGTGTGTAATGCCAAAAGGAATGATTTGCTTACTGATGTTGTTTGTTTATATGCTATTGTTAGGCCTGCAATAGTCATTTGGATGTACACTACTGCTAGACTGTAACATGTGTTCCAATGTCTTTAACTTCTGTTATAGTAGGTGAAAGTGTATTCCATGAAATACAACATGGAACACTCCTGCATGAGAATTTTAGTAAGTCATTTGTTGCTGCTAGTGTTACAAATGGCATGATCATTTTTTAATACACTAAGGATATTATATTAATGCAGTACTGAGTCAGACAGCTGGTATGGTTTACACATCACTAGGTACTTAGGTGAGTCAATAGTAGCCGAGTAGCAAGACAGCAGAGGTTTTTCATCACAACGAATCTATAGCAATGGTTTAAAATATGGTATAATACAATCAGTGGCACAGTTTGTGAATGTACTATGATGCCTAGCAAACAGGCCTGGTTGCTACAGCAGTTCTTACAATACAACTCAGTACAAACTATGTACAGTATTTTGGTCTTAAATTTGTGTTGTGAATTTTTTTTCTTTATTTACGGAGGCACAGATATCTTTGTGAATTACATTTTTCCATTATGTTGTTTTGTTGCTAGCTACCTCCTTCATCCAAACTGTAATCCTTGAACATGATAAACTGAAATTATTTTGTATACTGTGCATATTGCCAGAATTTGTAAAATGTGCTAATAGGCTATGTAATTTACTGCATTTTTTCCATTCGGAAATGGTTTCTCATTTTTACCAGTGGATTGTAGGTGTGGTTTTGCCATGTATTTTATATTTTGTTATTTTTAATGCATGCCCTACAAGCTCTACTAGCTAGTTAGTGTGCCTCAGCAAAGAAAAGGTACCTAGAACCACCACAAGCCAGATGGTGCCTAGTTATGTTTGGCTCCCCCATGCTTGCAAACAATTTAACAAATCTGAATGTTAAGCGCTTTCATTCATTTAATTCATGAACTTCTTCAGAACAAATAACAATCTGTGCACAAAACCCTACTTAAATAAAAAAAGCTGCTATCAAAAACATCAATAGAAAACAGTGCCAATAAAACATTTAAAACAACTGACCAATAAGAATAATAGTCAAATAAAAATAATCATTAATAAATAACTTGGTTCTTTAACAAACACTTGATGTTAATAAACTTACTAAATCAGTGAGTACAGTCAGCAGTTAAAGAAACCTGCCACTTTAACTCCTTAATTTCTAAAACTGTATTAAAATTATCAACCAGTGTCCAAGGATCAACAAAATCTAATACAAAAAAATGTAAATTTTCTAAAACTAAAGTACTCACTGGCATGCTTGGCAAGGGCATTAATAAAATCACCTTTTTTAATAGCTACCTAAATCCTTTTATATAAGGCCCTAATGGTTTTCTGTACATAATAACAATCACAGTTCATGCAGGTAGCTAAATAAACTGTACTTGTGCTTTTACAATTAAACCTTTTTTACTATATACAGTCTTGTTTAAGTGTTTCATAAAAAACACTCTGGGCAGAATTGATGAATCTACATTGTTTACAGCTGTGGCATGGGTAAGACCCCAAAGGACCCCAAACCATTGCAACTTTCACAAAGTCCCCAAATTCCAATAAAGATTTAATATTAGAACCTTTTTTATAAATGAATTGCGGGTGGTCAAGTTTTGGAATTGACTGCCCCTCCTGTAAATTTGTGTTTGAACACTCCTCCTGGGCCCATCTTATTTGCTCACTCAACCGAGTACAGTGAGATCATAATTTGATTTCAGACACTCCTACCATTCCCATCTGTTCAGCCCTGTCCCAGCTCTGTCCTAGTCTAGTCTCTGCTTTTGCCTCTTCTTAAAAGTACGCAGTTGTGTTTATTCTGCTGCATTTATTACTGCTTGGTAGTAGCCTGATTAAATTGTAACTGTTATTCTATGTCTTTTGGTTATTGCACTTGGGCTTCAGACCACTTGTTTTACATTAAGAAGGTTTGTGGTCTACACTGTTATGGCAGGACAGGTAGCTTACATCCTTCTAAGTTGGGAATTGCTGATTGAAGGCTCAGTGTCTGTTATTCTAAAAGTGTATTAGTTCTGGTTTAAGCACTTGGGCTCCAGGCCTGTTATTTTCCATTAAGAAGGTTTGTGGTCTGCACTTTTGTGGGAGGAGAGGCTAGATTCTACCCTTCTGAGCTGGAAATTTCTGGTTAAAGGCTTACTGTGCCTGCTCATTTGAACTGTTCTTCTGATATTGGTGTGGCCTGTCTGCTGTAGCATAGACTAGATTCAAGCCTGCTGAATCTAGCTTTGTTTGTATAACTTGAGCACTAATCCAGGCCATCTTTTTTGCAGAAGGTTCCCCTGCACCCTAGTGGCAGGAGTGTGTGGTTAGAACTTATCAGATTGAAGACTGCTGGAACAGGGCTCAGTTTTGAGTTTTTTTACTGGTTAATTGGGTAATTTGTTAAAATCAGTTTGCTCATTTTCTACTGTTTGATATATATATATATATATATATATATATATATATATATATATATATATATATAATTGCACTTTATTCATCTGCTTTTACTGTAATTGTGTTTCTTCCCACTTTATTACCTTATTTTGTCTGTGCTTCTTCTTAAAAGAATTCAATTGTATTATTCTGTTGCAGTTATTACTGCTTGTTAGTAGCCTGATTAAATTGTAACTGTTATTCTAAGCCTTTTGGTTAAAACACTTGGGCTTCAAACCAGTTGTTTTACATTAAGAAGGTTTGTGGACTGCATTTTTGTGGCAGGACAGGTAGCTTACATCCTTCTAAGTTGGGAACTGTTGATTGAAGGCTCAGTGTCTGTTATTCTAAAAGTGCATTAGTTCTGGTTTAAGCACTTGGGGTTCAGGCCAGTTACTTTACATTAAGAAGGTTTGTAGTCTGCACTCTTGTGGGAGGAGAGGCTAGATTCTGCCCTTATGAGCTGGGAATTTCTAGTTAAAAGCTTATTGTGCCTGCTTATTTGATCTGTTTCTTTCTGAAAATTGTGCGCCTTGTTTGCTGTAGCCCAGAAGTTAATAGTTTATTGGCCATTTTGGGCTAATTTCTATCTCTTTCATTTCCCTGCTATAAAACCACATTTGCATGATTTTGCGTGCCAGGCAGTGCCGGTTAGCTAGGGTTAAACTATTCCCAGCTTCACGAAGTCTGCTCTTCAATTTTTCCCTTGGAACTAGACAAACTTTCAACTTATGCACTCAAACCATTCATTTCACAGCCCAGCACTTGTTCAAAACTCATAGCAAGCACTAATTAACCCTAGCACTAGACCACCTATACTGCCCAGAAGGACAAGGCTCTCTATTCATCCCTACCAGCTAATCAGTAAAACAGCTCAGTTTACCTATTCAGACATGTCCAAAGGGCAGTTTCAGGTGTACTCTCCGTTCCAACTCGTGAATCTGGGCATTTTGAGGCAATGTTACACCTGCCTCATGTACACAGACAACCCTATCCTTCTACCATCAAACACTAATATATGTGAGAGATACAATCATACAGCCAAACTGGAGGCAAAGCTCTCTCAACCCAAGACTGGAACTGACAGTCAGAGGAGAAGGAAAATACTTGCAACACACTACCAGTCTCACATAGACCTACTAAACCAACACCGGCAAATAACACACATAAATACACGAAAACATACTCGGAGGCTCTAAATAAAAATCTCCAAAGCAACAGAGACCTCTAAAGCAGATACCCAAGCAACCTCCACACCCCATCACAAACCATGAAACAAATACTTCACATAATCAGTGTGCCACGCAATCACAGCCCTTAAGGCAAAATAACATACCCAAAACACTAATAATAGGCGACTCTATAGTCAGGCACACTGATGTCCCACTAACTAGGCTGGACAAGGAGAAGGTTACAGTTATCTGCCTGTCAGGTGCCAGAATCTGCCACATAACACAAGCTCTCAGGTAACTCCAGAACAAGTACAAATATGACTCTGTTATTGTCCATGTTGGGGTGAATGACCTGAAACATACCTCCCTGGACTACATGAAAAGAGACATGGGAGAGCTCTCTGATCACGTAGCCCAGGCCGGTATGACCCTGACCCTGAGTAGCATTCTGCCCTCACCAAGAATAATGCCACAGTATAAAGAAAAAATTATCAATTTCAACAATTGGCTAAGTTTCTGGTGTCATTCAAAGGGGATCCAGTATCTGTCCACCTGGGATGACATGCTCAATTAGCCACATTGTTTCACAAGAGATGGCTTGCACCTGTCACCCTTTGGCTTTCGAACACCGGCCAAGGCTTTTGCCACCCCCATAGTGCCTTTTTTAGGCAAGACTCAAAAGACAAACCCACCACCGTAAATAGCACAAGTAACCAAAAACTGAGAGTAATGCTACTCAACGCTAGAAGTCTAAACCTCAAAATGCATGCACTCGAGGCACTCCTCAGTATGGAGAACATCGATATCTGTGCAGTAACAGAAACCTGGTTTAAGGCTCCAGAGAGCACCCCAGCACTACCAGGCTATAACTCATACCATATTTTTCAGCCACAGAACCTGGACCAAAACACAAAAGGTGGGGGTGTATCAATATTCATCAAGGATACCCACACCTCCAGGTTAGTGGCACAGCACAATGCCTCAGAGATCATCCATGTGTATCTAACAATAGGAAAAAACTGCAATTCAAATTGTAGCTTGTCACAGATCACCCATCATGACCCAGGACCCCCATTACATGTTTCTGGAGACACTGGAAAATATGAAGGTTCTACCAAACACCCTAATATTGGGTGATTTCAATTAACCAAACATTAACTGGGAGAACTACACAAGTGCTAACTCCCTTGCCCAACGCTTCCTAGAATTTATAAACTCGAACGCCTTGGATCAACTGGTCAACACCCCCACCAGAGGTGACAACATATTGGACCTGGTCATCACCAACATGGGTGACCGGTGTTCTACACCAGAGGTCAAATCCTCACTGGTTAAATCATAGACTAATCACTCTGGATATGCACATTCCGCCCCCACCCCCAATCAAGGAAACCACAGTGAAAAACTTTTGAAAAGCAAACTTCACGTTACTTAAGACCAAGGTGGAAAAGTTCACAGCCCCCATGCTAAAGGATAATGCTGTCCAAGCTGCTGAATCCCTTACAAAGACACTCTGTGAGCACCTGTAAGAATGCATGGATTGTGCTATCCCAAGCAAAACCAAAACTCACTCCTCCAAGAAAAGGAAACCAGTCTAGTGGACCCCTGCCATAAACAATCTATACAATAGAAGGAGGAAACTAGTTCAGAAAAGAGTAAAATCCCAAGAAGGAAAGACATCCCTGATCAGTATCAGCAAGAAACTACGATCCCTCATAAAATCATCCAAGGCTAGCTTCAAAAAAAAAATTGCCAAGGACTCCAAAGATAACCACAAAACGTTCTTTAGCTATATCAAGAACCTAAGTGGAAACTCTCAGATCTGCTCTGAGTTAGTGCAGAATGGCACAAACTATACTGAACCAACTGATATTGCCAACATTCTGGCAGACAGGTTTAGTGCAAACTTCACCCCCCCCCTCTCACCCCCTAAAGGGCCCAAAACCATACCAGAAGAATGTAGTGCCCCGGCAATCACTGACACACAGGTTAAAACAGCCCTATCCAAAGCCAAAATATAACTTCAATGGGACCAGACGGTGCCCCAGGCTGTGTCTTACATGTGCTCCAAAATGAACTAACCCCCTCACCTAAACACACTGTTCAAACTCAGCATCTCTCAGGCTATGTACCCATAGAGTGGTGCACAGCAGCCACAATGGACCCCAGGAACTATCGACCTATAAGCCTGACTGGCCTGGTCTGCAAGGCTATGGAACGCATCATCATGGAATTCATTAACAGAGACATTGGGAACCTTCAAACAATGGACCCTACCCAGTTTGACTTTGTTAAGGGCAGATCATGCCTCCTAAACCTGATGGACTTCTTTGAGACAGTTACCAAGGCTTTAGATGAGGAAAAGGAGGTCCACACAGCCTACCTAGACCTCACAAAGTATTTTGACACCATTCCCCATTCTGGTATTATAGACAAACTCACCAGCCTGAACATAAACCTCTATGTCATGAGATGAGTTGCCATTGGCTCATGGATAGAACCTACACTGTGAGAATTGCAGGCTCTAGGCCCGACTATAAACCAGTTACAAGTGGTGTCCCCCAGGGTTCAGTCCTGGGACCTCTCCTGTTCGGTATATACTTCTCAGAGGTACAGACAAGCACAAGAGGACTATGGCTGACCAAGTTCACAGACGACTGCAAACTGGGGGCCATAATTGACTCTCCAGCTTATACAGACATTCTCCAGAAGGGTCACACAGACAGATACCTGGTGTCAAAATCATGGCCTCAAGCTAAATGCCAAAAAGTGCATAGTCATCCCCTTTAGAAAAAACAAAGTACCTGCTAACTACCACATACGTGGTAGTCCCCTAAATAAAGAAAATGTAATAAGGGATCTGGGGACCCAAGTAGATAGTAATCTCTCCTTTGATAATCATATTGCCAAGGTGGTTAGAAAATCTTTTTATGTGGCCCACCTAATCACAAAAGGGTTCGCATCTAGAACAAAAGAGGTTATTGTGCCCCTCTACTCATCACTCATCAGACCCATCATAGAGTACAATGCCCCATTTGGGATGTACCTTACAAGACACCTGCAACAGCTGGAAAGACCACAGAAGTACCTCACCAAGAAGATTACTGGCTTCAAACATATGCCCTATGCAGCCCGACTGAAGAAACTCCAGCTGTACTCGGTTGCATGCCACTTACTCAGAGGGGAGTTCTGCCTGGCATACAAGGCCATGTCCAACCCAGAATTGATGGACATGCCCCACCTAAAAAAAAACAAATCCCCAAGAGCCACACGCTCTAGGGATCTAAACCTCACCACAACGATAAATAGGACTTGCTGAAGGGATAGATTCATGTCCCAGAGACTCCCCATGCTTTGGAACAGGATTCCAATCTACATTAGGCAGAGCCCCTCACTAACACTCTTCAAGAGAAACCTTGACGAGTGGATGGTAAACAGAAAATTTACCCTGGGGATCACTGCAGTGGCTCTGCTGGACAGAGGCACAGGGAACTAATAGCTCTGCTGGAAAAAGGCACAGGGAACTAATCTAAGGGGGAGGCGAAAACCAACACATTCTGGGTAGGCTTATAGATGCTGTCGGGCAGATAGCCTAGTACTTACCTATGAACCTATGAACCAACTACACGAGCAAGGTCACCATTCCTCAGTATAACTTTCCAATTGTCCACCAAGATCTTGATTTCATAAGAATCCACACATATTGGAACTGAGAAGGCAAAATTCTTAACACCACTAACAAAATCAGTACTTTTTTCTTCAGGAATAAATCCATTTAATAAAATAGGGGGAAACTTTGTGTACTGCACCCCAATAATTTCATCCCTGACCTCAGTTAATTTTGCTATTGGATACCCCCTGGAAACAAGCATATCCATCAATTTTGCAGTTTTTTTTATAAAATAAATTGTCATCACTAATCAACCTACTGAGATGAATAATTTGTCCATGAACAATATCAATTTTCAAAAAAATAAGGATGCATACATGTAAAATGCAAAAAAAAAATTTTTTGAGTAGGTATCTTTGTGAAAAATAGTGCTTTTAACAAACCTTTTCATGGGTATCCATAGAGATACTGAGATCCAAAAAAGCAATGTTGTCCCAGCACCACTCAACTTAAATCTCAAACTAGCACTATTCAGATTAATATCATCAAGAAACATGTGTGACTCTTCTGTAGTTCCAGTCCAATTTAAAAAAAAAATTGTCTATGTGTCTCCTATAAAAGGAGACATATGTAAAACTTTCTAATTTGGACAACACAGTTGCTTACCAACAAAGGACCAAAATAGCAAAAGCGGGAGCCATGTTAGCGCTCATTGCAACCCTGCTTTATTGTTGCTAAATCTTACCATTAAAAATAAAAAAAGTTATTAGCTAACACCAAATCTAAAAGTAAGCAAATGGTGTTGATTTTAATCTGCCCAAAGTCTGTGTAATAAATAAGAACATGGTGGTGCTGCGGTAGCGTAGTCGCCTCACAGTAAGACGTTGTCCTGTTCGATTCTCAGCTAGAGCGTCTTCTATGTGGATACATGCGTGAATGGGAGAACCTTCGTTGAAGGTTGTGCATCAGAGCTGGCAACTCAGCACGTAAAAATCTACTGCCAATCATTAGCGGACCGGAGTTCCACTGTGGCAACCCCTAACCGGGAAAAGCCGAAAGACACAGCAACATTTTTGACAAAAGAAATGCCCATTTCTTGATTAATAGATGTGTATAAAGAAACAATATTGACTATTACAAGCACAGTTTCACACTGCATAAAAATGCAATTCTTTAGCAAATTTAAACATTCCCAGGAATCCTTAAGGAAAAAAAATCTATTTGCAGAGTCAGGAGATTTAACAGACTGTCCAAATAATAAGCTAAAGTGACAGTCTTAACTTTTCTTAGCTGATACTGTCAGTCTAAAGGGGGGGTTCATTGCATCCTTATACCTTTTCGGTATCCCGAATAGGGTACCTAATTGGGGTTCCTCCACCAAAAAAACTCAAATGTTGGCAGGTCAATGTACCTCTGGTTAAGTCATTCTAATAAACAATTGTTAAATTTGATAAAACTCCTCCAAACATATTTCTTACTAACCAAGCTGTAATTCTTTTTGTCACTCAACAGCCTAAGAATAACTGTTTTGTAATTGTATACATTCATAATGACCATACCATTCCCCTTATCAGCTTTCATAAATCAGTAGTCACTACATATTCATATAAATGGCTTCTTGACTAAAGAGTAAGTGTTTTGTGCCTGGCAGTCATATGTGTGATCACAAAAGATCACAAAGATCAATAACGTAGTACACTTGACCTAAACAAAACCATGAAAATTGAAGGAGATCACAGTGTCAGTTTAATCAAACAATACTCTGAAACTGCACATTAGTGATCACTCATAACAGAGTCAGTAACTAGTATGTCCAACACACTGTGACATTCACAGATGTGGAAAAGAGAGAAAGAGTCATAATGTATAGTGATATATATATATATATATATATATATGGATCACCTTCAGATGCCCGAAACGCCAAACCGCCGACACACAAATCACCGACACCAAAAGACCGACAACAAAAAATACCGACAACGCAAAACACCGAATACCATTACACCAACACACTACACGTAAACAACACAGTACACTACATAACATATCCACTATCCCTAACCCAAACCCTAACCCTAAGGTCCGACACTACTGCACACTTACCCTACCTGCACCCTAACCCTAACTCACTTACCCACCCCTAACCCCAAGGTCTGACACTACCGCACACTCACCCTACCTGCACCCTAACCCTAACTCACTTACCCACCCCTAAACCCACAGTCCCTCACTATCGCACACTTACCTGTCCGCTCCCTAACACTAAATCCCTCACTCTATCGCACACTTACCGAGTCCGTCGGGTTCTCACCTTGTCAGTCATCTGCGTTGTGGATAGATAGATATATGTGTATACAAATATATTTAATTATTTCCATTTATTTACCAGGATGGTCCAACCAGGCCAGAGGCCCATTTTCAATGTAGACCCAGAGGGACAGTTCCACATTATACATATAATGGTTACAAATTTTAGCACTTTTTGCATTCAGAGGATTCATTCAATATACAGTAGTAACTAGAATATAATACGATAAGAAATCACCATTAACTAAATAACAAACAATCCTTACAGAGAAAATTGCACAGATGGCTACAAAATTCATATGTTTATGATGAAATACAGAAGAAGAGGGAGAAGTTATACATTTTTTCCAAACACCGTTATTGAATTATTACTTGTGACATAGGCAAATTTACAGTCATATAAAAGTAATCACACTATAATTAACATAAACATTTTACTTCACATATATTGCTATATGTCATAAAACCTATGCAACATTACATAAATTATTCAATTCCTGCCTTTTTTTTTCAACAAGAAAGATCTTTATTAAACTATCACTAACTACATAGGCAATCATACATTTATACAAATGAAAACAAACCACACCAAAAGAATCTTAGTTGCAACTATTTTACATCACAATCCATGCTGACACACTCTAAGAAAAAGAAGGGAAAAAAGATGGGGCTATGTTATTATAAGTAAAAAGTGGTATATAGTGAAAACTAAAGAGAGAGGATGAGTCTGTTATATGATGTGCAATTATATGGGAGAGGAGTGAGTGTGAGATAAGTAATGAGAACCTGAGGAGATGGAAAATGATGTATGTTAATAAAGAATGTAGGACAGGTAGATGTGATAAGACAGTAGTGTGAGTTAGTCTGTGAAAGATAACTCTCAACCTCTTACAGCAAGAAATCTGGACAAAGCCATCAATAATGAGGGAAAAGGTGCAATTTTTAAATATTGCTCCTACAAACCCAGAAAGTTGATAAAATAACAGGTTTTGCATTAGCATGAGTTTTCAAAAGGGTATGAAGTCTGAAACTCAAGTGTCTGTCATTATTTTCTGACTTCAGTCTTTAATAATTTGTCACTGATTTGCCAGAAAAACACAATTTTATGAAAAACAGACCAAAAATATGAGGCAGACATCTGTAGGTTCTGTGAAAATCTGTACAGTTGAGAGGTATTTGTGTGAAGAAGAGAGGTAGATTTAGTACAAGAGCAGAGCCACTGTGAGGTTAGGCAGGGTTGTAACTTGTACTAGAATTGTGGGAAGTTAAATTTATTTCTAAGGTCTGGTGGTATGGTGTTCCAGATTTTAGAACTACAAAGTATAATGAAGCCCACACTGATTATACAATTTAGATACTTAAAGAAGATTATGTGTTTGTGATCTTAGGTTTTTGGCTAGTAAGTATTTTTGAATGATGTTTCATATAGCTGGTCACTTGGTTGGCTTGAAGAATATGTTATGGGTAGTCTAAAAGCATGGAAGTTAATGTAATTCTTATCACTGGATTTTTGTAAGACTGTATAATGGTGAGGTATGTTAGAAAGATTTACTGCAAGCTTAGCTATATTAGTATACTTACTTATGCATGTGGCCCTGTTTGGGGCATATGCCACCTACGAGCACTCTCCAGCCATCCTAGTCCTAGGACAGTCTTTCCAGTTCACCCCAAGAGTGACCTTTTCTCTTCATATCCACATCCAGGTCACACTGCCATGTATTCCGTGGCCTGCCTCACTTTATTTTTCTTTGTGGATTCCAAATGAGAGCTTGTCTTATTGTATTGGCTTTATTGGCTTTCTTAGGGTGTGCCCAATCCATCACCACTGTTTCTTGAATATCGCCACTTCTACAGGGCTTTGCTGTGTTTGGCTCCAAAGCTCCTCATTACTTATTGTTTCTGGCCAATGGGTGCAAAGGATCTTCCTCAGACACATGTTAACAAATGTGTGTACCCTTCTCATTGTGGTAGCTGTGGTTCCCCAGGTTTTGGCTCCATAGAACAGGACTGGCTTCACCATGGTGTTAAGGATCCTGGTCCTGATCTGTGTTGAGAGTTTAGCAGATCTCCAATCCTTCTGCAGCTGCTGGAAAGCCACTTTTGTTTTTCCAACCCAGTTTCTAACATCTGCGTCAGTGCCTCCAAGCCTGTCAACTATGCTGCCAAGATATGAAAATCTATCCTCTTCCTCCAGTGCCTCCCCCTCTAGAGTAATTGGAGATGTGTTGTTATTATAAACGTTTAATACCTTGCTGTTTTCTCTATGAACGTTGAGACCTAACCAAGCAGAATTATCTGCCACAGTAATTGTCTTTTCCTGCATCTGTTGATAGCTGTGGGACCAGATCATCTGCAAAATCAAGATCATCTAGTTGAGTTCAGGGTGTACACTGGATGCCATTTCATTTCTGAGCAGTGGGCATCTTCATTCCACTCCATTGCAAGGAGGAAAAGGAAAGGTGACAACAGGCATCCTTGCTTCACTCCTGTTTGCATCTTAAAGGCATCTGTAAGCTGTCTGCTATGAATCATCCTGCATGCCATCTCCTCATATGAGTTCCTAATTATGTTAGTAAGCTTCTCTGGTATCCCATAGTGTCTCAGCATCTTCCACAGATTCTGTCTGTCTACGCTGTCAAAGGCCTTCTCATAGTTGATAAAGTTCACATAGAGGGGTGAGTTCCACTCCAGTGACTTCTCCAGGATGATGTGCAGCATTGCAATTTGGTCTGTGCAGGATCTGTTCTTGTGAAAACCAGCTTGCTGGTCTTGGAGCTGGGGATCAACTGTATCTCTCATTCTGTTCAAGAGGACTCTATTGAAGACCTTTCTTGGCGTGGACAAGAACATTATACCCCCATAGTTGGAACACAAACTGAGGTCACCTTTCTTGGGAAGTTTAATGAGGTAGCATTACTTCCAGTCTGTTGGAACTTGTTCTTCTTCCCAAATCTTACAGAAAAGGGGGGTGAAGCATCTCTCGCTGGTCTCTATGTCAGCTTTTAGTGCTGCTGCCAGAATCCTTTCTGGACCAGCAGACTTGCCATTTTTCAGCTGGTTTACAGCTGTGTGTATTTCCTCTTTTGCAGGCATACTGCAATCAGTCATTGGGTCCTGATCTGCTGGTATTACCTCAGGCGGGTTTACTGGTGTTGGCCTATTTAGTAACTCTTCAAAATCTTCTCTCCATCTGTTCTTTTGGTATCCCTCATCAGCTGTTTTCCTCTCGTCTTTATCTTTTCCAGGTCTTGCTGGTTTACTGCATCTTCAGGAAAGCATCTTTATAGTATTATAGAGATCCTTCATGTTCTCTTGTGAGCTGCTTCCGCAGCTTCTGATGTCAGTAATTCTACGTATTGTCTCTTGTCTGTTTTGATACTCCTCTTCACTGCTCTTTGCATATCTGAATATTTCTCTTCTGCTTTGGGCTTTCCTGCTCTTGTGGGACTATTGTTGACATCTTCCTTCTTCAACTTTCTATCTTCTTCATTGTCCCTGGTGAGATCCACTCCTTGTGGATATATTTTTTTCGGTCCCAGTATTTCTTGAAACTTTGATGTGATTGCTGTCTTCACACTTTGCCACTTTTCATCTATGGACTCCTCCTCCAGTAACTGCTGCAAAACCTTTAGTTTATTAGAGAGTGTGATCTTAAACTTATTTTGCTTTAGTGTGTCTTTTAGGAGGCTGATATTGTAACATTGTCTTTGGTTAGTCTTTACTGTCAAGCTCCTTTTCAGTTTAAGCTTCAAGGATGGAATCAAAAAATGGTGGTCGAAAGCAATATCTGCATCTCTTTTCACATGCACATCCTGAAGACACCTCCAGAACTTATTCCTGATACATATGTGATCAATCTGGTTCTGTGTCAAGTGATCGGGTATATACCCAAGTTGCTTTGTGCATTCTTCTATGGTGGAAGAAACATCCTCCTATGACCAAGCTTCATGTTGCGCACGTCAGCAGCCTCTTCCCATTGTTGTTCATCTCATCTAGGATCTGTTTACCCATGATATCCCCATAGTCATGGTTGTCACTGCTAATCTTGGCATTAAAATCTCCCATGACTATTGCAATGTTCTGGCATAGGCATTTATGTACAATGCTTAGCACTCTTTTGTAAAATTCCTCCTTAATCCCCTTGTTGCTGCCATCAGTAGGTGCATAACATAGTATGATGTTCATATTAATCCTGCAATTCTAAATACCGAAGGAAGCTGTGACAATTCTAGGACCATGTGCCTCCCAGCCAATTAGATCTCCCTGGGCTTCCTTGGATAGTATAGGTTTGCATTAATTTGTGTTGAAATGATTTGGAAATATTGACTAGGATTGATAATGAGTATAATAAGCCTGGGAGAAGCAATGTTTGAGCTGTATTTAACCTATTTGCTTCTGTAAGGGAATGCCTAGATTTGTAGAAAATATCCAGTATTTTGTAGGTTTTGAGGTGACATAATTGATATGTTTAAAGTATAATTTGTGGTCATGAAGATGATGTCAATTATTTTGTGGACTTGATGGAGATGCCTGTGTTGAATAGAATTAGTTTTGTTTTGGGGGGTTTTGTCATTTAGATGGAGATATGAATTAATTAGCCAATGCTCTAGTATCTGAAGTGCCCTTGAAGGCTGAGTTTAAGAGAAGTGCTAGAACAGATGAGTGGAGCATCATCAATATATTGTACTAGAACTGATTAGAGTAGAATGGTGTGTATCTCATTACCAACAATTTTAAAAAGAATAAGTCCAAGAATAGACCTTTGAGGAAAACCATTGTTTATCGGTCCATTGTCAGAGAAGGACTGAAACCATTTTATTACTTGTGAACAATATGAAAGAAAGTTTTGGAGCCATTCTGGGGTAGTGAAGCCGAGGTCCATTGTGATTAGACTCTGGAGAAGAAGGTATGGATTACAGTGTCGAAGGCTCTAGAAAGATTGAGAAAAAATGGAAGCAGTAAAGAGCCCTTTATTTTTACTCTGATTGCTGATGCTGAGAAGGATAAAAGGGAAGTTTCAGTGCTTTAGTCTGGAAAAAAGCCATGTTATGTGGGGACAGCAGGTTATTTTATGTAAAGTTGTACAACATTTGCTACATATGTTTATATTTTTCCATTCTTTTGGAAAGAAGGGATCGGATGACAATGGAAATGAAATTAGAAAGGCTGTTGTCTGAACTGTGTTTATGCAAATGCATTATGTACAATTTTTCCATAAGATAGGAATATATTGTTTAGATATAGATCTATTGATAAGTATAGTAACATGGTAGGTTATGGAATCAGAGGCAAGTTGCAGGTAACCAGAGGGTAATAGGACTGGAGAAAGTGAAGCAGGTTTTGTAACATGTAAATGTGAAATGCTAGAATTTGCTGTATTTATAAAGTTTTTGTTATAGATATCAGCAATATTTACATCTAGTTGGCTTTAAATGTTTACTAATAGATGCCCACTAGTCCTTTGGATTACTTTGTGATTGTTTTGTAAGTTGTGGCTATAGGATTGTCAGTTTTTTGTTATGATGTTTGACTTGATTCCATGGATTGTTAGATGTTTGCCTATATTGTGGTGTAAGTGAAATTTTCAAATTTTTAAGTTTTCTTTCTTTGTACCATTTATTTTTAAAGGTGGATGACATGTGGGACTGTTTTGAGTGTCTATCATTTTATATTGAGGTGTAGCTAGAGAATTTAGGACAGATAGAAAAGTTTTGTTAAGGTCAGTTACTGCTTTATCTGGTGGAAGGGTTTTAAGGGAATGCCAGTTGCATTGCTAGAGAAAGTTATTAAAAGTTTGAATTCTGATTTTGTTGTGTGTGTGTGTGTGTGTGTGTGTGTGTGTGTGTGTGTGTGTGTGTGTGTGTGTGTGTGTGTGTGTGTGTGTGTAGGAAAGTTAGTTGTTTGGCATGTTTTATTATGGGGAGTGTGATGCCCGTTCACTGACCCAGTAATCAAATATTCTCAATCCTCACCACTAACACCAGTAAGGGACTTGCCCATTGGGAGGATAACAAGTACACACACAGTAAATGCAATTTCCCTTAAGAACACACAGAGATCACAGTCAGTCTGGGTCTGGTTCCCCCTTTCTCTCCAGATCCCCAATAAGACACCCCACTGGCAGAGCTATAGGGTTAAGATCTCAGTCGAGTGGTCAAGCTAAAACCTCCAGCACCCTCTCTGTCTAACCAGTGCTTTGTGTCCCTGCCCAAGTAGCTGACACACACACACTTTGAGATTTGAGTTATATACAAACAGACAATCCTGGGGAAGGCTGGCATAGGTTCACTAGCTATGCCCCCTTCTGCCCAGACTATAAGGTAGTACCGACTACCACCAACCACTACTTATTAGCTACTATAAAGGCCCTTACCAAAGGGTGTCCAAATCTACTATGTTATTTTGCTGTTATCCAAATAGTAAGTGTGACTGAGACTTGAAGGCTATTTGAATGGCTTGTACAGTATCACCAAATACATCCAAGTACTTTAAGAGCTTAAATTATCTCTACACAAAACAGGCACAGTTAAAAGGTTTAAATATATTTAATAATAAATATTAAAATCACAAGACAATACTTATTAACTCAGCACAGTGATATTAGAGAGTTCAGAAATCACAAGAACAACTTTAAAACAACATTGTAGGACAGTCTCACATAAATATAGAAAACAGCTACACTAATCTGGCTATATTCCGATCTATCTCTAAGAAAAATACTAAGTCTTACAGAGCAAAGGAAAGTGTTGGTGAGTTTTTGTCAGATTCAGAAACAAATACAAAATGCACTCTCTTTCTCTCTGAAAAAGTTTTTAAATTGATAATACACATTACTGCTGAGCCATTTCAGTTTACATCATTCTTCTCACCACTACTCAAGTTCCCAGGTTCACAGAACTTAACATGTAACAAACATTGTTTGTGATCTGCAGCTGCCAGGAAGTCAAACAGCAATAAAAGACACTTTACATGTGAAATCTAGTAATTATTTCTGTCTTAAGACAATAGAAAGAAGCTCCTAGCCCAGGCATCCTGTCTCTTAGCTTGAGATCACACACAGTTGTAAAATTCCTTACTTATCAGCTTATTTTCTTAGAGTTTGCAAGTTAACTCTCTATGCACCAGTTTCTACCATAAAACATAAATTACATAGGCATAGAGTTTATACACATTTCTGCTTTCTTCCAGCAGGGTGCACTGTGGTTACATTTTTGAAGTTCAGCACATAACACACTTTACTTACATTTGTGAAATAAGCCTGTGGATCATATTAATATTTACAAATAACATAGAATTATTTACAAAATTCTATCTAGCTGGGTTAGCAGCCTTTCAGTTTATCACAGGGAATGTTGGAAGTAGGTGCTAGATTGGGTTCAATATCACCACCTAATAACAGGTAAATTGCTGATAGAGTTTAATTGTATAAAGAGTGAAGATGTACTTTTTCTATTAAAATCCAAATCTGGTTTTAGTGGTTAATGTTTTTCTTGGAAGATAGCAGTTGGCAATGAGTTTTGTTATGTTAAAGGGGAGATATGAGGAAAATGGGTATTTATGATGTGACTGTAGCCTGTGATCGAGGCTAATGTGAAGACGGCAATTGCCATGGGCATATCTGTTACTGTGGTGATGCTGCAGGAGTATGCGGCAATTACCGATTTTCTTTTAATGAGTAGTAGATTGAGTTTTAGGTATGATGGCTGGTTAGCAGAAATGACACTTGAGGTCAATTGTTTTTATCTGTAGTGCAGTCATTTTTTTTTAAGTTTAGCTACTAAGAACTATGGTTAATGTAAAGTAGAACACAGAGTTAAAAGCAATGTATACAGAGAAGTTTAGATGAAATTTAAGGATGTATTTGATATGGCTAAAAGGTTTATCTAGATCCTAAGAGCACTATACATACATACATGCATATATATATATATATATATATATATATATATATATATATATATATATATATATATATATATATATATATATATATATATATATATATATATATATGGGTCTACCTGATAATATCGAAATCCCACATAATCGAAGATGAGAACATCGAGATGACAATAGCGGATCTTCAGTTCATCAACTCTTTATAACAACCAAGAATTTACCCAGGGAATGTAACTGGTTAGCCAATATAGGGGAGTTTGCCCTTTTCTCCACTATAGTGCGATTTCTGAGTTGGTATAATTAGTTAGGGGGGCTGGGTTTGAATTGATTTCCTGTGGTTTGTTGTTCTCGTTGGTCGATAGGTTACTTTACTTGGATAAATTCTCGGTGTTATGAAGAGTAGATGAACTGAAGATTTGCTGTTTTCATTTTGATGTTCTCATTTTCGATCATGTGGGATTTTGATATTATCAGGTAGACCCATATATATATATATATATATATATATATATATATATATATATATATATATATATATATATATATATCCTGAATTTCACAAAACTTCATAACCTGGAAACCTAAAATCCTGGAAATTCAAAATCCAGAAAACTCAAAATCCTGAATCCCAAAAGATGTAAAAACACACAGGATACATATGCTGACTATAGAGAACACAAACACGATTACATTCCACAAAATATAAGGAGGGGGGAAAGCCCCCCTGCACCCCCTACACCCCCTGCTACTTAAAATATATCAACTCCAAGATTGCACTTTGCTACACTATCATGAGTTATGTTGTAGTTTAGCAAGTTAAAAGAGAATGTTATTAGGTTACAACAGGCAGTCATGAACACATGTGATGGTATGTTTGCCATTTTTTTCTGTGGAGTGCAATCTTGGAGTTTATATATTTAATTAGCAAGTGGTGAGGGGGGGTGCAGGGGTCTTGCCCCCCTGCCCATACTTGGTGAAAAGTGCTATCCTTTGTCTTGTATGTGTTTCTCTGTGTCCTTGAACTGGAATATTGTCATTCTTTATGTTCTGTGTATTTTCAGTATTTTGTAATTCAGGATTTTGAGTTTTCAGGATTTTGAATTTTCAGGATTTTGGATTCCAGATTATGAAGTTCAGGATTGTGATATTTCAGGATTCTGAAGTGAAACTATATATATATATATATATATATATATATATATATATATATATATATGGGTCTACTTTAGAACACCGACGCGCCAGTTCGCCGACTCACAAACCACCGACACCAAATAACCGACAACACACAATACCGACAACGCAAAACACCGAACACCATTACACCGACACACTAAACGTAAACAACACATTACACTACATTACATATCCACTAGCCCTAACCCAAACCATAATCCTAAGGTCCGACACTACCGCACACTTCCCTACCTGCACCCTAACCCTAACTCACTTAACCCACCCCTAACCCTAAGGTCCGACACTACCGCACACTTACCCTACCTGCACCCTAACCCTAACTCACTTAACCCACCCCTAACCCTAAGGTCCGACACTACCGCACACTTACCCTACCTGCACCCTAACCCTAACTCACTTAACCCACCCCTAACCCTAACGTCCGACAGTACCAGACAAGTACCCTACATGCACCCTATTCCTAACTTACTTAACCCACCCTAAAACATAAACCCATCACTAACACACACTTACATTACCCAAACCCTAACTCCGACACTACCGCACACTCACCTTTCACACACCCTAACCCTAAATCCCTCACTATTGCACACTTACCTGTCCGCTCCCTAATCCAAAATCCCTCACTATCGCATACTTACCAAGTCGCGCTTACACGTTCCCCTTGTCGGTCTTCCAGCTGTCGGGATTTCAGCATGTCGGTCAACTGCGTTGTCGGTCCTTTCACGTTCCTCTTCTGCGTGTCGGCGAACTGATGTTTCGGTAATTTGAAGAGGACCCATATATATATATATATATATATATATATATATATATATATATATATATATACATATAGATCTATATATTTTTTCCCCTTTCTTTTTTTTTTTGCTTTTAATTGGCTGATTGATGTTAAGTACTTTTCCCCCCTAAAGTTATAAAGGTGAACACAACTGGGACAGCTAGGGAATGGGGATGGGATGGAAGCAAAATAGATCACATATGAGCAGGTGCATAACTATCTCTGTGTGCTTAGACATAAGGATGGAGTCAGCCAACAAAGGATAGTGGTGGCTAAGTTGCCATGTTATGGATAAACAGAAGAAATACAAAAATGTTTCAGAGCAGATAAGTGTGAATTACACGCTTCTTAAAAAACAAATAAAAGTATATTCATGGCAAGAAAATGAGCAAATAAGAGCACTTCACCAGAGCTCTACCTAAGTTCTGCTTGTTGAAGTGTAAAGAGAGAAAAAGAATAAGTGTCCCTGTTGCAAGGTAACCTGGCAGGGATAGTGCAATAGCAAACGTAATGCAGGTCATTAAGATATGTCGGGGGAGACTAGATTATCCTAGATGGCAGGTACCTGTTAGAACAAGGTAATGATATACTTCAACTAATATGTTTTTTAAAGTAATAGCCACTGTAGGAGTGATCTTAGAATGCACAACATCACTGATATTTCAGACAGGATGAAATGTGGACTTGCAATCTGTCAGATTCCTGAAGACTTCTCAGTTAGGAGAACTGGAGAACTCTGAATTTTGTTTAATTAAAAAGGAAAAAGGCAAACAGTGCTTCAGAAGATTGACAAAAGAGTGTAGTCACTGAATTTCATTTGAACTTATAAACTTGTTGCCCTTTCACTTAGTGTGTGTAACATTTTCAACTGTTCAGTCAAAAACTATTAAAAATATTATGTTTAGATTTGTAATCCTCTCTGCAAGCAAGCTATATACATGTTGCCACAGGCATTAATTTAAATTGTTGCAGACATAATATGGCCTAATATAGCTCCAGTGTTTGTATTAGTGCTTACAAAAATGTGCTCTGTTGAGTACAGAGAATATGCCTGGCTACATCCTTGATACACACATATGGATTCCACTAGTTTGGTCGAGATGTAATTTCATCATAATTGTAATGGTTGAATTTGTTTGTCAAGACAACATGTTTAGTCAATAGGTACATTTACATGTGTTTTTGATATTTAAATAGGTATAGGAAAAGCTGTACATATGTGTGTTGCAGGTAGTAGTGTGTGTGTGTGTGTGTGTGTGTGTGTGTGTGTGTGTGTGTGTGTGTGTGTGTGTGTGTGTGTGCATGCGTGCATGCATGTGTGAGAGACAGGTTAAACTGATATGACTGTGTACATGGGTTTAGAAGTAAGTGAACTGAACTGCAATGCATCTGTAGAATATCAGACAAGAGATTGGTAAGGCAAATTCTCCTTTACCTGACTGTTGTGTGATGGGGGAGTTAGGATAGAGAAAATTGTTGGGGTTTGTATGGGGTACCACTGGGTCTTGCCCCCCCTGAAAAAATAGGGGTTAATGTCTTTGTTGTATATTTCATGGAACAGTCACTCAATGTATTTTATTGATAATCTGCATTGCAATAATTGGTGTTCTCAACAACTACTTATATGCTTGCTTGTGTGTGTGTGTGTGTGTGTGTGTGTGTGTGTGTGTGTGTGTGTGTGTGTGTGTGTGTGTGTGTGTGTGTAGCGTGCACACATGCATATGTGTGCATGTTGTATTGTCCAAGCACTTTGAGACAAGAATTACACCACATCATACCTCTCAAGTGTATAGATGTTCGCAGAATGTCCAGATTTTTCCCTTGTATTTTTGGTCTGTACCTCATAAAATTTGTGGTTTTCTGGCAAGTTGATGAGGATTGAAGTCACTAAATAATAGCCGACATTTGAGTTTCAGACTTCATATGCTTCAGAAAATGCATGCTAACACAATCTGGTATTCTAACAAATTTCTGAGCTTATAATAGCAATATTTAAAATCTGTCCCTATTTTTGGGTATTTGCACCCGCATTATTTGAAGCTTTATCCAGATTTCTTGCATTGAGGTTGAGAGCTATGCACCACATATGCTATAGTGACCAGTTTATTAAAAAAAACACATTACAGCACAAATATTTGAACGTCTGTTACATTTCCAAAAACACAGTAAATATTGAACATTTCCTTACATTTGTTAAAACACCTGTAGAACATTGTAACATTACAGGCAGCGATGACTGCTCACTCTCAAGGAAAGACAAGCAGCATTACACCCGCTGCTCACTCAAATCCCAAAATTAGCTCAGCTCATTTCACATATTAAGAAGTAAACAGGGAACAGAAAAGAGGTTCACCCACAACCCCTCTTCTTCACCCAAAAATCACCTCCTCAATATTCAGGTAGGAATAACTAGAATCGCACACCAAAAGACTGAGTTAATCCTGTACAATAGTTTTTTTTGCCTACAACAACCCTCCCCTAATGATTTCACTTCCTCCCAACCTATTCCTTAAATTTAACCTTTTCTTCCTCAACCTATTCTAAATCCTGTCTTTTTTCAAATTCCTACCTAGCCTACTCCTTGCCCCGTCCCCCTCCCCACTCAGTTACAACCCTGCCTCACCTCAAAGTGCCCTTGAACAAATCTGTTTGTGGCTAAACTTCATTCGTCCAAGCACTTTAAGACAAGAATTACACTACATATGCCACCACAACCAGTTTATTAACAAATATGTGAATATTACAGCACAAATGTTTGAACTTCTGTCAAATTTCCTAAAATACAGTAAATATTGAACATTTCCTTGTATTTGTTAAAACATGTGTAGAACATTGTAACATTACAGGAAGCATTGACCACTCACCCTCAAAGAAAGACAAGCAGAGTTACACCCTCTACTCATTCAAATTCCCAAATTGCGAGACAGCATACCTCGGCTCACCTCTCAAACTAAAAAGAAAAGGGGGACAAAAAAGAGGCCCACCCAGAATCCCTCTTCTCAGGTCAACAGCCTGTACACAGGCTGTTCTCCCTTTTTCTTTCACAACTGCCTGACATCATTCTGTAAAATCAATGTCATATATATTTTTAAAAAATTCAGACTTATCTCATTTGATGTATTCCATCATTCCTATACCAAACTAGATCCCTATCATCAAAATATCAAGGTTTAATCACCAACACACCAAATTCACCCAATGCCCTTGATACTCTGTGATTAACAAAATGCCTAGCTTCTCTAATGCTACAAAATTAGCAGCCTGCCTCCACACCAGTCTGGTTGCAATTTCCAACCACACTATTGCCATTTCCAGATACTGTTGTCGTAGCTTAACTAAATCACCCACAATCAAAGCCAACAATTGCCTAAATCATTGTTCCCCTAAATGAATGATCAGTCTTTGGGACACCCAATGCTGCTTTTATCTTTTCAAACTTAACAAACAGTTGACGCCAAAGTAAGCCTCTAAATCCACGCCATGCAAACTCCCACATTGTTTTTGAAATCCCCAACACACTTCCTTGTGACTGATCACTTCTCTGCCCAGAATACAAATGAGTGCCCCAGGATAACTACTGTTCCATCAGAAAAACAAACAAATTGATACATTAACAACACCTCATCTTATATAATTTAAATAATCTCTTACTGACTTCTATCAACTTCCCTTCCTCTGCCAAGTCAGACATTCTCCCAGTCTGAAAAGAACACACCTTGGGAATCTAATGTTTGACCCACCATACTAATGAATCATGGTGCTGACAACACTTTACCCTGAAGAGAATGAAAAACAAAGACCTCTTCCTGCTTCCCAAAAATTCTCCTTAACTCTTTTATCCAACCTACAGGACACAACCTTTCTCCCTCCTTAAGCAACACCACTGTCCTACCTTGCCCCGCCTGATCAGTGTTCAATCTCCTTAGCCAAATTAATACTAAAGAGTCCAACGCAAAGAACCTAACACCTCACCCACTCTAAATACTCCTGTATACATAATCATGGCCAAACCTGCATAACTAGTATATTCCAACAAATTTCTCAACAACAGTTATAATCCCTTCAACAAAATCCTAAGCATCTGTCTGGTTACTGGAAAACATTTAGTGCCATTCTTCTCTCTCAGCTTCTCCCATACTTTCAACATTTTCACTACCAACCATTCTAGGAAATTGTCCAAACCAGCCAAACTAGCCATCACACTGAGAGCTGACAAATGAACTTTGATTGTTCTAACTGCCTCCTCTAGAGACCATCTGTACACTATGTAATGCATGACTAACTCCAATGACCATCTCCTATGCTGTACCAGCAGTTGACAAACAAACATTGAAAAAGCAGATAAAGCTGAGTTATATGCCTTCCAATTAGAATTGGCCCAAGATTGTTGTATTAAACATCCTGCTGTGGATTTCCAGTGCTCCTGACTTCATCCAGAATGATTAGTGGCCTCTTGCAGTTGGCACCAGTGCACAAAACCTGGAAAACTGAAACTGAAAAAGACTATCAGCCATCTGGTTAACCCTGCCTGATACATGCCTCACTGAAAAATTAAAATTAATTAACAAGATCTGCAACACAAGCTTCCATAATAAAAGCAATACCAACAGAGATTTAACATTTTTTCTAGCTAACACCTGCACTACAGCCTTGTTGTTGGAATAAAACATCACCCTTCAGTTTAACAACTTATTGTTCCACACGACTTCCCCTGCCCAAATTGGCATAATCTCCAAAAATTCCACTTCCTTCCTCCATTCTTCTGCCAATCCTTCAGGCCAATGAGCTGCAAACCATTCTCCTCCGAAGATGGCTCCTATGCCATGCACCCCCACCATATCAGTAAACAAACTTAAACCCTTAAACAGTTTTGTGACATGTATCCCAATGATGCTTGCTTATACCGCTCTTTAATAAGTAGGCAATTGACCTTCAAAATGTTCTACTTGTACTGATGGCCTTGCAAGCAAAATTCAAGAAACCTAACAGCTCCATCATGTCCTTAATCCTGACCTTATCCTTCCACTGCATCCAACCAATTTTCTCACGCAACTTCACCAACTTGTCTTGTGGCAAACAAAATATTCTATGCTCTGCATCTAACATCAAACCCAAAAATTTTAAAGCTTTAATAGGACCATCTTGCTTCTTAAGGAGCTAAAGGAGCCCCTAATGCATCACTAATTCATCACACGTAGAAGTAAAAGCAAACAGTGCTTCCTGGACCTCTTCCTTACCCTCCACAATTAACAGAAAATCATCCAAATAATGAACTGCCCATATGCCTAACACTGGTCAATCAGCTGGCCTTAATAGCAACAAAAGTAAGGCAGATTCACAATCCAATTTCACAAGCCATGGGTCTTCAAACTCCCTAATAATACTAACCACATCATCAAAGATGTATATTGTACCTTTGTATCTATCCTACCAATGTAAAAATTAATAGAATCATTTGAAATTGCTTAAGCCTCTTTTTGAGTACCAAGCCCAAAGGGAACACTGTAAAACTTGAACAGAGGTTCCTCAAATGGAGCTAAAATTCTCCCCGGACCGACTTTCTTGTCAATCGGTGCCTGAAACACATCTGCCTTCCCTTGAGTGGATCATACATTCTTAGACACTTTATTGCTCCCTCAAACTGCAGATCTGATGCAAAAAACATACTGTAAGCCAATGTAAGACTTCCTTCGCCTTGTCAGAACTTGGACAATCTTCCAACAACTGACTCAACACTGCCAATCTAATAGGAGTGTGCCAACACTGTTCTCCAAGCAAATGTTCAAAAGGAACCTGAACCCATTTGACCTCGAAAATTCCCCCTCCCCCTAAAATTATGTTGATCGATAACTGCCTGCCTGGTTGCATCCTGAGCCAATCTGGTGGAATGACCCACTCCACCTTCCTTCTGCCAACTTTTTGGGCAGCGTGTGTTCCTCCACATGTAGAATATATATATATATATATATATATATATATATATATATATATATATATTTTTTTTTATATATATATATTTATAGATATAGATATATATGTACATAATAACTGACATACTGGCCAAGCGCACTTAACTTAATTAAAAGACTAATAAGTCACTGCCCTATCTCCTATGTCCTTCCCAAACCTCAGTTACCACCAACGGTTCATAACATTCTTGTCAGCCATGTAGTAAATACCAGGTGCTCTCACTACGAGTGATGTCAAAGTCACAATCACAAATCCAAATGTGATAGAAATATGACGAAATCTGCACACAAACTCCAGTAGTAATTCAAGAATAATCCAAAAAGATTTATTGAAGTGAGCGCTTTCGCGTAGTACCTACTACGCTTCATCAGACAATATAAAATTAATTTAAAATCTCCATTTAAATATAAAAAGGGCGCCAAAATTAGCGTACCCAATTAATCAACTAAATAAAATACTTGTCAGCCAAATGTCAGCATGCCTGACATCCCACTATAAGGTTTTATCTGCTGTTGTCCTCTTCCAAAAATGCAGGTCATACTATAGCCATGCATTACCTGACCACAACCCTTGTGCCTTTCTAATTGTTAGAAAGCAGGAGGACAATGGAAAAGCCTCTGAACTATCCTACTCCAATATAACTGCCATATAATACACAAAACCCAATGTCCAAGTATCCTGTTTCCATGCCCTGAACTTACCCTGTCTTTTCCTACCTAATGCCACCATTACTGTCAACAAATTGTTTGTCACTGGCATGTGCACCTCTCCTAACATCTGTACTCCTTTGGCATTAATCAACTGAAATACGTCAACATAATCTCCTCTCCAAATATTTTCCTTTACAAACAGGGTTATGTGAGGGGTTATAAAAAAACGCAGAACTGCCTGCCAAAACAACTCGGTGGCAAGCCATTCCCCTGGCTGTGAACCTAAACCATCATTTACAATCCCTGTTCAAGCTTCATGCCACCTAACATTACTGAATACGGGTTCTAGTTCAATTGTACCTCCTGTGGTCTCAGGTATCCCTATCTCGTTCCAGACCTCCTGTACTTGTTCTTCAGTCCTCATAAAATCCCCAGACCATTAAAATCCTGCTCATCCATACAATCCAAAAAATCATCCACTCTATCCCCCACATCATTATCTAACAACACATGTTATACATGGATTCATAGATTGTTACTAGGCTAATGGCCTGACAACCTTTCTAAGCCTATCCAAGTTTTCCCAAAAGAATAATGATGTCCTGTAATCAAACAGGACATTGATGGCCAGGCATTTATAAACAACCTGTGGCCATAAGAGACATAGGTGCCAAGCTGAGTGCAATTCTCCTACTCCCCATCCACTGGTCTAGGTTGCACTTAAATTGGGTAATAGATGAAGTCAGCTTCACATGGATGTGAAGCCTGTTCCATAGGAGGGGCAGTCTCTAGGACACATATCTGTCTCTCCAGTATGTTCTGTTTAAGTCACAGACAAAATTCAGGGTCCCTAGACCTTGTATTTCTAGTACTGTTTGACTTACGAATATGCAGAAGATTCATAAGTGTGGGGTTTGTAGATGCCTTGTAAGCCAGGCATAGATCACCCTTCAGCAATCTATAGGAGACTGAGTAGAGAGAAAGGGCTTTAAAGTGCTGTGTGTAAGACAGGTTTGTTATGCATTGTATTCTTTTTGTAAAGAACGCCTGACCTCTGTCATTGTGGCACATTAGAGCAGAGGAATATATATGATGCAGGGGCATTAGAACCATATATGGAATGCACTGAATGGTCAAGTTGCTTTGATGAATGTGGAACTCACACACAACATTTTGTCAAGTCTCACTTCATCAGCCAGTAAGCTGTTTGAGAACATGACTTGCCCCCCCCTCCCCCATGCAGGAAACATGGTAGACCACATTTAGTTAATTTGATGATCTGTGATTCACTAGAACAAGATTGCTGTAGACTAATTCAAGAAGTTAATATTTAAGAATAGAAATATGTACATATGCATACGTGTGTGAGCAGACCCAGACTTGTGCTTGATTATATCGTGTTTTGATATGTGGTTCTAATGCCCCTGCATTGTATATATTCCTCTGCTCCAGTGTACCAAAATGACAGCAGAAATTCTAATGTGACACAGAATAAAATACAGTAGATTACAAGTAAAACTTGAAAAGATCCTGTCATGTTGATTACAGATGCATGGTTATTCTTTTTTATTTCTCAGCATCTCTCAAGTTCATTTGGTGTCTAGAAATTCATGCAATTTGAAGACCCATTAGAAGCTATAAAGTTGCTAAATATGTTTACAACACTTTTGATGAAAATGTCAGATCGTAGAAGATGGATGTTTACACCTTTCAACTTATTAGCACAAGAAATCTGGACAAAGCCTAAAATAATGGGGAGGGGGAGTCAGAGACCAAAAATAGGGACAGATTTTAAATATTGCTTTTATAAACTTAGAAAGTTGCTAGAATAACGGATTTTGGGTTAACATACATTTTCTGGAGGACATAAAGTCTGAAACTCGAGTGTGCTATTATTTAGTGACTTCAGTCTTCATTTGCCAGAAATGCTTATAATTTATGAGGAACAGACCAAAATATGAGGCAAAAATCTGGACAATCTGTGAAAATCTGCACAGTTGAGATGTATGCTGAGTTTAAAAAATCTAACCTGACAGAAATCTGAAAGGTGAGTTCTGAATCCTGAATTAAAAATCTGACTTGACAGAATTCTAAATGGTGAGTTCTGAATCCTGAATTAAAATTCTGACTTGACAGAATTCTGAATGGTAAAGTCTGAATCCTGAATTCCAAGGTTTTTTTTTTCTTTAGTTAGTGTGAATAAGGGTATGTGGAGTTGCATGCCCCATTTTCCTGGAAAGATGAGATTCTTCTGTGGAGGGTTTCCATGTCTAAGAATGCTAGGGAATATGTTCTTAAGCACACAGTCAGTTGTACTGACTAAATGGAACCTTCACATCTTAGCTGTCTACCAGTGTTTGGTAGCCACTATTTCAGGAAATCCACTTTTTAGAATAGGTTGAGATATCCTCACTCATGACATAAATTACACAAAAGATGTGAAGAAAAACTAGAATGTTAAATCCTTTCACTGTTTTAAATATTTAAATTATTAGTAGGTGCTGGAAGTGGAATGGGTTGCAGTTTGATGCGGCACGTTTTCTGGTTCCCAAGCTTTGGTGCGTTGTTGGATGTATTTTGTAGTTTCAGTATTTTGTCCTTTGAGTTTCCTAGAGAATCATGTTAGCCAGACTTCACTTCTACAAAACATGCCAGAAATCAGGACAGTAAGGTGTACCTATCAACCACAGATTTGTCATCCTGATTAGTCATACCTTTCTGGGTAATCTTAGAACATCACTTAACTTGTCAGTGTTATAGTTTCATAGCTATTGAATGTATAGGTAAACAGATGTGATAAGACACTCCTCTAGTCCACCAAGGTTTGAATTAACAAGCAAGATAAATGACTACTGCATTTATCCTCGTATTCAGAATTTTCTGGTTGCAAGAATTAAACAAATGTAAGTACACAGCTTTCGTCAGGGAGGTGCTTCAGCTGTCTTCCCTGTTGTAACTCCTAGTGACCCACTTTTTCCTGAAAACTTAAAAGTCAGCATTTCGGATAATTAATAACCTCTTCTTTATGACACAACAGAAAAACTGCATTTCTGTTATATTTTTAATTAATGTTTTTTTTTTTGCCATTCTGTTTCTGAAACTTCACAACATTCCTGCGATATCACCAAATGTGTCAAGACAGTGCTGCAGACAATGAATACAAAACAAGATTAAGAAAGAAAAGAAAAGCCATTAATGTGCAGCCTTGGTTACTAACATTGAGCAATTAATGTACTAAATTAGTTAGACTGTAACTGTGATAAAGACAGCTTTTGCTCTTTGAAATTTAAATTAAGAATAAACATAAATCCTCAAAGTCTATGCATTAAATATTCCATTAAGCTGCATTTGATTTAACTGAATCTGTTTTATTGCCTCGACATAGCCGCATCTCTCTTTTGTTTCTGCAAAGCTTCTTCACACATTTTCTTCACTTCTGTCAAGACTTCTACTTATTATTTTTTCTCCTGTTCTTCTACTGCTGTCACCTTTACAGTCCTATAGCACACTTCCACAGATGCTGACACACTTCTGTTTCTGCACTGCAGAGCCAAAGGAGATGGGATAGAAACATAATAAGGTGGTTCCAGAGACACATGCAGTAATAAGAAAGGTCCATGCAAGTCCTCTAAATGATATTTTTCTTTTAAATGAAAGGTGTTAACAGCTGGCATTTGGTTAATCAGTCAGTTCAATGGCTTTTCACAAAACTGTTTTGAAAGAAAAGCATGTAATTTATTCCCGGGTAGCCAGACATACTGCCTAGGGACTCTTCAGACGAAGACTTACCTATTGCAGGATAAGTAAGCATTTCTGATACAGTTAAAGAAAGTTAAGCCCTTAGTATTACAAATAACCCTTTATGCATCTGTTTCTTTTTATGAATATAATAGGGACTTGAGTGCTTTAATTTGTTACTGTAGTATTAATTACACAGCAAATCAGACTTTATTATTCTCTTCATTTTTAGTATCTGTGGGTGAAATTATGGGCCTGAGACCCTTTTGCTTATCATACTATGCACCAGTCAGTGGAATGGGAAGACATGATTTGTGAAACAAAGCCTCCTGTCAACAGTAAAGTGTAACAAGGAATAAGCAATATTTGCCTTAGTACATTATAAATCACAATGAATGGCAAACAGAATGCAAATGAGGTAATAATGTAAAGAGTTAAAGGAGAGGTACTGCTCCTAAAGAACACAGCTAGGCAACATCATATGCATGCATTCGCTGAGCACTTGCATTTCACATCCTTTCAGATGATTGTAGCAATTACTCGGTAGGTATGTGTAATGAACTAGTCAGTATCATTAGACCTCATCATGCTGAC